>NC_135499.1:19104594-19185666 GCF_052857255.1 Amblyomma americanum | reverse complement strand
CTCTCGCCTGTTCTTCGACGACTTGTAAAATCGGTGTTCGTGAATCTCGCTAGTTTCGATCTAAAACGATATATCCCGTTGTTCTGCGCCGGAATACATGTTTTCGTGCAGTTATGAGAGAAAAAGTTTACGCCTTTCTCTCGTCTGCTCTTCGATGACTTGTAAAATCGGTGTTGGCGAATATTGCTAGTTTCGATCTAAAACGATGTATCCCGTTGTGTTGAGCCGAATACAAGTTTTCGCGCAGTTCTGAGAGAAAAAGTTTACACCTTTCTCTTGTCTACTCTTCGACGACTTGTAAAATTGATGTTCGTGAATCTCGCTAGTTTCGATCTAAAACGATGTATTCCGTTGTTTTGAGCCGGAATATAAGTTTTCGCGCAGTTCTGAGAGAAAAGCTTTACAGCTTTCTCTCGTTTACTCTCTACGACTTGTAAAACCAAGGTGCGTAAATCTCGATAGTTTCGATCAAAAACGATGTATCACGTGTTTTGAGCCGGAATACAAGTTTTCGCGCAGTTCTGAGAGAAAACTTTACAGCTTTCTCTCGTCTACTCTTCGATGACTTGTAAAATCGGTGTTCGTGAATATTGCTAGTTTCGATCTAAAACGATGTATCCCGTTGTTTTGAGCCGAATACAAGATTTCGCGCAGTTCTGAGAGAAGAAGTTTACACCTTTCTCTTGTCTACTCTTCGACGACTTGTAAAATTGATGTTCGTGAATCTCGCTAGTTTCGATCTAAAACGATGTATTCCGTTGTTTTGAGCCGGAATATAAGTTTTCGCGCATTTCTGAGAGAAAAGCTTTACAGCTTTTTCTCGTTTACTCTCTACGACTTGTAAAACCAAGGTGCGTAAATCTCGCTAGTTTCGATCAAAAACGATGCATAACGTGTTTTGAGCCAGAATACAAGTTTTCGCGCAGTTCTGAAAGAAAAACTTTACAGCTTTCTCTCGTCTACTCTCGACGACTTTTAAAACCGAAGTGCGAAAATCTCGCTAGTTTTTATCTAAAACGATGTATCCCGTTGTTTTGAGCCGGTATACAAGTTTTCGCGCAGTTCTGAAAGAAAAAGTTTACGGCTCTCTCTCGTCTACTCTTCGACTTGTAAAATCGATGTTCGTGAATCTCGCTAGTTTCGATCTAAAACGATGTATCCCGTTGTTTTGAGCCGGAATACAAGTTTTCGCGCAGTTTTGAGAGAAAAAGGTTACAGCTCTCTCTCGTCTACTCTTCGACGACTTGTAAAATCAAATTGCGTAAATCTCGCTAGTTTCGATCTAATACAATGTACCGAGTTGTTTTGAGCCGGAATACAAGTTTTCGCGCAGTTTTGAGAGAACAGGTTTGCAGCTCTCTCTCGTCTACTCTTCGGCGACTTGTAAAATTGATGTTCGTGAATCTCGCTAGTTTCGATCAAAAACGATGTATCCCGTTGTTTTGAGCCGGAATAAAAGTTTTCGCGCAGTTCTGAGAGAAAAACTTTACAGCTCTCTCTCGTCTACTCTTCGACGACTTGTAAAATCAAAGTGCGTAAATCTCGCTAGTTTCGATCTAAAACGATGTACCCCGTTGTTTTTAGCCGGAATACATGTTTTCGCGCAGTTCTGAGGGAAAACGTTTACACCTTTCTCTCGTCTACTCTTCGAAGACTTGTAAAATTGGTGTTCGTGAATCTCGCTAGTTTCGATCTAAAACGATGTATCCCGTTGTTTTGAGCCGGAATACAATTTTTACCCGCAGTTCTGAGAGAAAAAGTTTAGAGCTCTCGCTCGTCTACTCTTGACGACTTGTAAAATCAAAATCCGTAAATCTCGCTAGTTTCGAGCTAAAGCAATGTATCCCGTTTTTTGAGCCGGAATCCAAGTTTTCGCTCAGTTCTGAGAGAAAGAGTTTACACCTTTCTCTTGTCTACTCTTCGACGACTTGTAAAATCGATGTTCGTGAATCTCGCTAGTTTCGATCTAAAACGATGTATCCCGTTGGTTAGAGCCGGACTAAAATTTTCCGCACAGTTCTGAGAGAAAAAATTTACAGCTCTCTCTCATCTACTCTTCGACGAGTGCGTATATCTCGCTAGTTTCGAGCCAAAACAATGTATCCCGTTGTTTGGAGCCGGAATCCAAGTTTTCGCGCAGTTCTGAGAGAAAAAGTACACCTTTCTCTCGTCTACTCTTCGACGACTTGTAAAATCGGTGTACGTGACTTTTGCTAGTTTCAATCTAAAACGATGTATCCCGTTGTTTTGAGCCGGAATACAAGTTTTCGCGCAGTTCTGAGAGAAAACGTTTACACCTTTCGCTCGTCTACTCTTAGAAGACTTGTAAAATCGGTGTTCGTGAATTTTGCTAGTTTCGATCTAAAACGATGTATCCCGTTGTTTTGAGCCGGAATACAAGTTTTCGCGCAGTTCTGAGAGGAAAAGTTTACGCCTTTCTCTCGTCTACTCTTCGACGACTTGTAAAATTGATGTTCGTGAATCTCGCTATTTTCGATCTAAAACGATGTATTCCGTTGTTTTGAGCCGGAATGTAAGTTTTCGCGCAGTTCTGAGAGAAAAAGTTTACACTTTCCTCTTGTCTACTCTTCGAAGACTTGTAAAATCTAAATGCGTAAATCTCGCTAGTTTCGAGCTAAAACAATGTATCCCGTTGTTTTGAGCCGGAATCCAAGTTTTCGCGCAGTTCTGAGAGAAAAAGTTTACAGCTCTCTCTCGTCTGTTCTTCGACGACTTGTAAAATCGATGTTCGTGAATCTCGCTAGTTTCGATCTAAAACGATATATCCCGTTGTTTTGCGCCGGAATACAAGTTTTCGTGCAGTTATGAGAGAAAAAGTTTACGCCTTTCTCTCGTCTGCTCTTCGATGACTTGTAAAATCGGTGTTCGCGAATATTGCTAGTTTCGATCTAAAACGATGTATCCCGTTGTGTTTAGCCGAATACAAGTGTTCGCGCAGTTCCGAGAGAAAAAGTTTACACCTTTCTCTTGTCTACTCTTCGACGACTTGTAAAATTGATGTTCGTGAATCTCGCTAGTTTCGATCTAAAACGATGTATTCCGTTGTTTTGAGCCGGAATATAAGTTTTCGCGCAGTTCTGAGAGAAAAGCTTTACAGCTTTCTCTCGTTTACTCTCTACGACTTGTAAAACCAAGGTGCGTAAATCTCGATAGTTTCGATCAAAAACGATGTATCACGTGTTTTGAGCCGGAATACAAGTTTTCGCGCAGTTCTGAGAGAAAAACTTTACAGCTTTTTCTCGTCTACTCTTCGATGACTTGTAAAATCGGTGTCCGTGAATATTGCTAGTTTCGATCTAAAACGATGTATCCCGTTGTTTTGAGCCGAATACAAGATTTCGCGCAGTTCTGAGAGAAGAAGTTTACACCTTTCTCTTGTCTACTCTTCGACGACTTGTAAAATTGATGTTCGTGAATCTCGCTATTTTCGATCTAAAACGATGTATTCCGTTGTTTTGAGCCGGAATATAAGTTTTCGCGCAGTTCTGGGAGAAAAGCTTTACAGCTTTCTCTCGTTTACTCTCTACGACTTGTAAAACCAAGGTGCGTAAATCTCAATAGTTTCGATCAAAAACGATGTATCACGTGTTTTGAGCCGGAATACAAGTTTTCGCGCAGTTCTGAGAGAAAAACTTTACAGCTTTCTCTCGTCTACTCTTCGATGACTTGTAAAATCGGTGTTCGTGAATATTGCTAGTTTCGATCTAAAACGATGTATCCCGTTGTTTTGAGCCGAATACAAGATTTCGCGCAGTTCTGAGAGAAGAAGTTTACACCTTTCTCTTGTCTACTCTTCGACGACTTTTAAAATTGATGTTCGTGAATCTCGCTAGTTTCGATCTAAAACGATGTATTCCGTTGTTTTGAGCCGGAATATAAGTTTTCGCGCAGTTCTGATAGAAAAGCTTTACAGCTTTCTCTCGTTTACTCGCTACGACTTGTAAAACCAAGGTGCGTAAATCTCGATAGTTTCGATCAAAAACGATGTATAGCGTGTTTTGAGCCGGAATACAAGTTTTCGCGCAGTTCTTAGAGAAAAACTTTACAGCTTTCTCTCGTCTACTCTCGACGACTTGTAAAACCGAAGTGCGTAAATCTCGCTAGTTTTGATCTAATACGATGTATCCCGTTGTTTTGAGCCGGAATACAAGTTTTCGCGCACTTCTGAGAGAAAAACTTTACAGCTTTCTCTCGTTTACTCTCTTCGACTTGTAAAATCTAAGTGCGTAAATCTTGTTCGTTTCGATCAAAGACGATGTATCCCGTTGTTTTGAGCCCGAATACAAGTTTTCCCGCAGTTCTGAGAGAAAAAGTTTACAGCTCTCTCTCGTCTGCTCTTCGACGACTTGTAAAATCGATATTCGTGAATCTCGCTAGTTTCGATCTAAAACGACGTATCCCGTTGTTTTGAGCCGGAATATAAGTTTTCGCGCAGTTCTGAGAGAAAAACTGTACAGCTCTATCTCGTTTACTCTCTTCGACTTGTAAAATCTAAGTGCGTAAATCTCGTTAGTTTTGATCAAAAACGATGTATCCTGTTGTTTTGAGCCGGAATACAGGTTTTCGTGCAGTTCTGAGAGAAAAAGTTTACAGCTCTTTCTTGCCTACTCTTCGACGACTTGTAAAATCGAAATGCGTAAATCTCGCTAGTTTCGATCTAAAACGATGTATCCCATTGTTTTGAGCCGGAATACAAGTTTTCGCGCAGTTCTGAGAGAAAAAGTTTACACCTTTCTCTCGTCTACTCTTCGACGACTTGTAAAATCGGTGCTCGTGACTTTTGCTAGTTTCGATCTAAAACGATGTATCCCGTTGTTTTGAGCCGGAATAAAAGTTTTCGCGCAGTTCTGAGAGAAAAATTTTACACTTTTCACTCGTCTACTCTTCGATGACTTGTAAAATCGGTGTTCGTGAATATTGCTAGTTTCGATCTAAAACGATGTATCCCGTTGTTTTGAGCCGAATACAAGTTTTCGCGCAGTTATGAGAGAAAAAGTTTACACCTTTCTCTCGTCTACTCTTCGACGACTTGTAAAATCGATGTTCGTGAATCTCGCTAGTTTCGATCTAAAACGATGTATCCCGTTGTTTTGAGCCGGAATACAAGTTTTCGCGCAGTTTTGAGAGAAAAAGGTTACATCTCTCTCTCGTCTACTCTTCGACGGCTTGTAAAATCGATGTTCGAGAATCTCGCTAGTTTCGATCTAAAACGATATATCCCGTTGTTTTGAGCCGGAATACAAGTTTTCGCGCAGTTATGAGAGAAAAAGTTTACAGCTCTCGTCTACTCTTCGACGACTTGTAAAATCGAAGTGCGTAAATATCGCTAGTTTCGATCTAAAACGATGTATCTCGTTGTTTAGAGCCGGAATTCAAGTTTTCGGGCAGTTCTGAGAGAAAAAGATTACGCCTTTCTCTCGTCTACTCTTCGATGACTTGTAAAATCGGTGTTCGTGAATATTGCTAGTTTCGATCTAAAACGTTGTATCCCGTTGTTTTGAGCCGAATACAAGTTTTCGCGCATTTATGAGAGAAAAAGTTTACACCTTTCTCTCGTCTACTCTTCGACGACTTGTAAAATCGATGTTCGTGAATCTCGCTAGTTTCGATCAAAAACGATGCATAACGTGTTTTGAGCCGGAATACAAGTTTTCGCGCAGTTCTGAGAGAAAAAGTTTACGGCTCTCTCTCGTCTACTCTTCGACTTGTAAAATCGATGTTCGTGAATCTCACTAGTTTCGATCTAAAACGATGTATCCCGTTGTTTTGAACCGGAATACAAGTTTTCGCGCAGTTTTGAGAGAAAAAGGTTACAGCTCTCTCTCGTCTACTCTTCGACGACTTGTAAAATCAAAGTGCGTAAATCTCGCTAGTTTCGATCTAAAACGATGTACCCCGTTGTTTTTAGCCGGAATACAAGTTTTCGCACAGTTCTGAGGGAAAACGTTTACACCTTTCTCTCGTCTACTCTTCGAAGACTTGTAAAATCGGTGTTCGTGAATTTTGCTAGTTTCGATCTAAAACGATGTATCCCGTTGTTTTGACCCGGAATACAAGTTTTCGCGCAGTTCTGAGAGAAAAAGTTCACACCTTTCTCTCGTCCACTCTTCGACGACTTGTAAAATCGATGTTCGTGAATCTCGCTAGTTTCGATCTAAAACGATGTATTCCGTTGTTTTGAGCCGGAATACAATTTTTCGCGCAGTTCTGAGAAAAAAAGTTTACAGCTCTCTCTCGTCTGTTCTTCGACGACTTGTAAAATCGGTGTTCGTGAATCTCGCTAGTTTCGATCTAAAACGATATATCCCGTTGTTCTGCGCCGGAATACATGTTTTCGTGCAGTTATGAGAGAAAAAGTTTACGCCTTTCTCTCGTCTGCTCTTCGATGACTTGTAAAATCGGTGTTCGCGAATATTGCTAGTTTCGATCTAAAACGATGTATCCCGTTGTGTTGAGCCGAATACAAGTTTTCGCGCAGTTCTGAGAGAAAAAGTTTACACCTTTCTCTTGTCTACTCTTCGACGACTTGTAAAATTGATGTTCGTGAATCTCGCTAGTTTCGATCTAAAACGATGTATTCCGTTGTTTTGAGCCGGAATATAAGTTTTCGCGCAGTTCTGAGAGAAAAGCTTTACAGCTTTCTCTCGTTTACTCTCTACGACTTGTAAAACCAAGGTGCGTAAATCTCGATAGTTTCGATCAAAAACGATGTATCACGTGTTTTGAGCCGGAATACAAGTTTTCGCGCAGTTCTGAGAGAAAAACTTTACAGCTTTCTCTCGTCTACTCTTCGATGACTTGTAAAATCGGTGTTCGTGAATATTGCTAGTTTCGATCTAAAACGATGTATCCCGTTGTTTTGAGCCGAATACAAGATTTCGCGCAGTTCTGAGAGAAGAAGTTTACACCTTTCTCTTGTCTACTCTTCGACGACTTGTAAAATTGATGTTCGTGAATCTCGCTAGTTTCGATCTAAAACGATGTATTCCGTTGTTTTGAGCCGGAATATAAGTTTTCGCGCATTTCTGAGAGAAAAGCTTTACAGCTTTTTCTCGTTTACTCTCTACGACTTGTAAAACCAAGGTGCGTAAATCTCGCTAGTTTCGATCAAAAACGATGCATAACGTGTTTTGAGCCAGAATACAAGTTTTCGCGCAGTTCTGAAAGAAAAACTTTACAGCTTTCTCTCGTCTACTCTCGACGACTTTTAAAACCGAAGTGCGAAAATCTCGCTAGTTTTTATCTAAAACGATGTATCCCGTTGTTTTGAGCCGGTATACAAGTTTTCGCGCAGTTCTGAAAGAAAAAGTTTACGGCTCTCTCTCGTCTACTCTTCGACTTGTAAAATCGATGTTCGTGAATCTCGCTAGTTTCGATCTAAAACGATGTATCCCGTTGTTTTGAGCCGGAATACAAGTTTTCGCGCAGTTTTGAGAGAAAAAGGTTACAGCTCTCTCTCGTCTACTCTTCGACGACTTGTAAAATCAAATTGCGTAAATCTCGCTAGTTTCGATCTAATACAATGTACCGAGTTGTTTTGAGCCGGAATACAAGTTTTCGCGCAGTTTTGAGAGAACAGGTTTGCAGCTCTCTCTCGTCTACTCTTCGGCGACTTGTAAAATTGATGTTCGTGAATCTCGCTAGTTTCGATCAAAAACGATGTATCCCGTTGTTTTGAGCCGGAATAAAAGTTTTCGCGCAGTTCTGAGAGAAAAACTTTACAGCTCTCTCTCGTCTACTCTTCGACGACTTGTAAAATCAAAGTGCGTAAATCTCGCTAGTTTCGATCTAAAACGATGTACCCCGTTGTTTTTAGCCGGAATACATGTTTTCGCGCAGTTCTGAGGGAAAACGTTTACACCTTTCTCTCGTCTACTCTTCGAAGACTTGTAAAATTGGTGTTCGTGAATCTCGCTAGTTTCGATCTAAAACGATGTATCCCGTTGTTTTGAGCCGGAATACAATTTTTACCCGCAGTTCTGAGAGAAAAAGTTTAGAGCTCTCGCTCGTCTACTCTTGACGACTTGTAAAATCAAAATCCGTAAATCTCGCTAGTTTCGAGCTAAAGCAATGTATCCCGTTTTTTGAGCCGGAATCCAAGTTTTCGCTCAGTTCTGAGAGAAAGAGTTTACACCTTTCTCTTGTCTACTCTTCGACGACTTGTAAAATCGATGTTCGTGAATCTCGCTAGTTTCGATCTAAAACGATGTATCCCGTTGGTTAGAGCCGGACTAAAATTTTCCGCACAGTTCTGAGAGAAAAAATTTACAGCTCTCTCTCATCTACTCTTCGACGAGTGCGTATATCTCGCTAGTTTCGAGCCAAAACAATGTATCCCGTTGTTTGGAGCCGGAATCCAAGTTTTCGCGCAGTTCTGAGAGAAAAAGTACACCTTTCTCTCGTCTACTCTTCGACGACTTGTAAAATCGGTGTACGTGACTTTTGCTAGTTTCAATCTAAAACGATGTATCCCGTTGTTTTGAGCCGGAATACAAGTTTTCGCGCAGTTCTGAGAGAAAACGTTTACACCTTTCGCTCGTCTACTCTTAGAAGACTTGTAAAATCGGTGTTCGTGAATTTTGCTAGTTTCGATCTAAAACGATGTATCCCGTTGTTTTGAGCCGGAATACAAGTTTTCGCGCAGTTCTGAGAGGAAAAGTTTACGCCTTTCTCTCGTCTACTCTTCGACGACTTGTAAAATTGATGTTCGTGAATCTCGCTATTTTCGATCTAAAACGATGTATTCCGTTGCTTTGAGCCGGAATACAATTTTTCGCGTAGTTCTGAGAGAAAAAGTTTACAGCTCTCTCTCGTCTACTCTTGGACGACTTGTAAAATCTAAATGCGTAAATCTCGCTAGTTTCGAGCTAAAACAATGTATCCCGTTGTTTTGAGCTGGAATCCAAGTTTTCGTGCAGTTCTGAGAGAAAAAGTTTACAGCTCTCTCTCGTCTGTTCTTCGACGACTTGTAAAATCGATGTTCGTGAATCTCGCTAGTTTCGATCTAAAACGATATATCCCGTTGTTTTGCGCCGGAATACAAGTTTTCGTGCAGTTATGAGAGAAAAAGTTTACGCCTTTCTCTCGTCTGCTCATCGATGACTTGTAAAATTGGTGTTCGCGAATATTGCTAGTTTCGATCTAAAACGATGTATCCCGTTGTGTTGAGCCGAATACAAGTTTTCGCGCAGTTCTGAGAGAAAAAGTTTACACCTTTCTCTTGTCTACTCTTCGACGACTTGTAAAATTGATGTTCGTGAATCTCGCTAGTTTCGATCTAAAACGATGTATTCCGTTGTTTTGAGCCGGAATATAAGTTTTCGCGCAGTTCTGAGAGAAAAGCTTTACAGCTTTCTCTCGTTTACTCTCTACGACTTGTAAAACCAAGGTGCGTAAATCTCGATAGTTTCGATCAAAAACGATGTATCACGTGTTTTGAGCCGGAATACAAGTTTTCGCGCAGTTCTGAGAGAAAAACTTTACAGCTTTTTCTCGTCTACTCTTCGATGACTTGTAAAATCGGTGTCCGTGAATATTGCTAGTTTCGATCTAAAACGATGTATCCCGTTGTTTTGAGCCGAATACAAGATTTCGCGCAGTTCTGAGAGAAGAAGTTTACACCTTTCTCTTGTCTACTCTTCGACGACTTGTAAAATTGATGTTCGTGAATCTCGCTATTTTCGATCTAAAACGATGTATTCCGTTGTTTTGAGCCGGAATATAAGTTTTCGCGCAGTTCTGGGAGAAAAGCTTTACAGCTTTCTCTCGTTTACTCTCTACGACTTGTAAAACCAAGGTGCGTAAATCTCAATAGTTTCGATCAAAAACGATGTATCACGTGTTTTGAGCCGGAATACAAGTTTTCGCGCAGTTCTGAGAGAAAAACTTTACAGCTTTCTCTCGTCTACTCTTCGATGACTTGTAAAATCGGTGTTCGTGAATATTGCTAGTTTCGATCTAAAACGATGTATCCCGTTGTTTTGAGCCGAATACAAGATTTCGCGCAGTTCTGAGAGAAGAAGTTTACACCTTTCTCTTGTCTACTCTTCGACGACTTTTAAAATTGATGTTCGTGAATCTCGCTAGTTTCGATCTAAAACGATGTATTCCGTTGTTTTGAGCCGGAATATAAGTTTTCGCGCAGTTCTGATAGAAAAGCTTTACAGCTTTCTCTCGTTTACTCGCTACGACTTGTAAAACCAAGGTGCGTAAATCTCGATAGTTTCGATCAAAAACGATGTATAGCGTGTTTTGAGCCGGAATACAAGTTTTCGCGCAGTTCTTAGAGAAAAACTTTACAGCTTTCTCTCGTCTACTCTCGACGACTTGTAAAACCGAAGTGCGTAAATCTCGCTAGTTTTGATCTAATACGATGTATCCCGTTGTTTTGAGCCGGAATACAAGTTTTCGCGCACTTCTGAGAGAAAAACTTTACAGCTTTCTCTCGTTTACTCTCTTCGACTTGTAAAATCTAAGTGCGTAAATCTTGTTCGTTTCGATCAAAGACGATGTATCCCGTTGTTTTGAGCCCGAATACAAGTTTTCCCGCAGTTCTGAGAGAAAAAGTTTACAGCTCTCTCTCGTCTGCTCTTCGACGACTTGTAAAATCGATATTCGTGAATCTCGCTAGTTTCGATCTAAAACGACGTATCCCGTTGTTTTGAGCCGGAATATAAGTTTTCGCGCAGTTCTGAGAGAAAAACTGTACAGCTCTATCTCGTTTACTCTCTTCGACTTGTAAAATCTAAGTGCGTAAATCTCGTTAGTTTTGATCAAAAACGATGTATCCTGTTGTTTTGAGCCGGAATACAGGTTTTCGTGCAGTTCTGAGAGAAAAAGTTTACAGCTCTTTCTTGCCTACTCTTCGACGACTTGTAAAATCGAAATGCGTAAATCTCGCTAGTTTCGATCTAAAACGATGTATCCCATTGTTTTGAGCCGGAATACAAGTTTTCGCGCAGTTCTGAGAGAAAAAGTTTACACCTTTCTCTCGTCTACTCTTCGACGACTTGTAAAATCGGCGCTCGTGACTTTTGCTAGTTTCGATCTAAAACGATGTATCCCGTTGTTTTGAGCCGGAATAAAAGTTTTCGCGCAGTTCTGAGAGAAAAATTTTACACTTTTCACTCGTCTACTCTTCGATGACTTGTAAAATCGGTGTTCGTGAATATTGCTAGTTTCGATCTAAAACGATGTATCCCGTTGTTTTGAGCCGAATACAAGTTTTCGCGCAGTTATGAGAGAAAAAGTTTACACCTTTCTCTCGTCTACTCTTCGACGACTTGTAAAATCGATGTTCGTGAATCTCGCTAGTTTCGATCTAAAACGATGTATCCCGTTGTTTTGAGCCGGAATACAAGTTTTCGCGCAGTTTTGAGAGAAAAAGGTTACATCTCTCTCTCGTCTACTCTTCGACGGCTTGTAAAATCGATGTTCGAGAATCTCGCTAGTTTCGATCTAAAACGATATATCCCGTTGTTTTGAGCCGGAATACAAGTTTTCGCGCAGTTATGAGAGAAAAAGTTTACAGCTCTCGTCTACTCTTCGACGACTTGTAAAATCGAAGTGCGTAAATATCGCTAGTTTCGATCTAAAACGATGTATCTCGTTGTTTAGAGCCGGAATTCAAGTTTTCGGGCAGTTCTGAGAGAAAAAGATTACGCCTTTCTCTCGTCTACTCTTCGATGACTTGTAAAATCGGTGTTCGTGAATATTGCTAGTTTCGATCTAAAACGTTGTATCCCGTTGTTTTGAGCCGAATACAAGTTTTCGCGCATTTATGAGAGAAAAAGTTTACACCTTTCTCTCGTCTACTCTTCGACGACTTGTAAAATCGATGTTCGTGAATCTCGCTAGTTTCGATCAAAAACGATGCATAACGTGTTTTGAGCCGGAATACAAGTTTTCGCGCAGTTCTGAGAGAAAAAGTTTACGGCTCTCTCTCGTCTACTCTTCGACTTGTAAAATCGATGTTCGTGAATCTCACTAGTTTCGATCTAAAACGATGTATCCCGTTGTTTTGAACCGGAATACAAGTTTTCGCGCAGTTTTGAGAGAAAAAGGTTACAGCTCTCTCTCGTCTACTCTTCGACGACTTGTAAAATCAAAGTGCGTAAATCTCGCTAGTTTCGATCTAAAACGATGTACCCTGTTGTTTTTAGCCGGAATACAAGTTTTCGCACAGTTCTGAGGGAAAACGTTTACACCTTTCTCTCGTCTACTCTTCGAAGACTTGTAAAATCGGTGTTCGTGAATTTTGCTAGTTTCGATCTAAAACGATGTATCCCGTTGTTTTGACCCGGAATACAAGTTTTCGCGCAGTTCTGAGAGAAAAAGTTCACACCTTTCTCTCGTCCACTCTTCGACGACTTGTAAAATCGATGTTCGTGAATCTCGCTAGTTTCGATCTAAAACGATGTATTCCGTTGTTTTGAGCCGGAATACAATTTTTCGCGCAGTTCTGAGAAAAAAAGTTTACAGCTCTCTCTCGTCTGTTCTTCGACGACTTGTAAAATCGGTGTTCGTGAATCTCGCTAGTTTCGATCTAAAACGATATATCCCGTTGTTCTGCGCCGGAATACATGTTTTCGTGCAGTTATGAGAGAAAAAGTTTACGCCTTTCTCTCGTCTGCTCTTCGATGACTTGTAAAATCGGTGTTCGCGAATATTGCTAGTTTCGATCTAAAACGATGTATCCCGTTGTGTTGAGCCGAATACAAGTTTTCGCGCAGTTCTGAGAGAAAAAGTTTACACCTTTCTCTTGTCTACTCTTCGACGACTTGTAAAATTGATGTTCGTGAATCTCGCTAGTTTCGATCTAAAACGATGTATTCCGTTGTTTTGAGCCGGAATATAAGTTTTCGCGCAGTTCTGAGAGAAAAGCTTTACAGCTTTCTCTCGTTTACTCTCTACGACTTGTAAAACCAAGGTGCGTAAATCTCGATAGTTTCGATCAAAAACGATGTATCACGTGTTTTGAGCCGGAATACAAGTTTTCGCGCAGTTCTGAGAGAAAAACTTTACAGCTTTCTCTCGTCTACTCTTCGATGACTTGTAAAATCGGTGTTCGTGAATATTGCTAGTTTCGATCTAAAACGATGTATCCCGTTGTTTTGAGCCGAATACAAGATTTCGCGCAGTTCTGAGAGAAGAAGTTTACACCTTTCTCTTGTCTACTCTTCGACGACTTGTAAAATTGATGTTCGTGAATCTCGCTAGTTTCGATCTAAAACGATGTATTCCGTTGTTTTGAGCCGGAATATAAGTTTTCGCGCATTTCTGAGAGAAAAGCTTTACAGCTTTTTCTCGTTTACTCTCTACGACTTGTAAAACCAAGGTGCGTAAATCTCGCTAGTTTCGATCAAAAACGATGCATAACGTGTTTTGAGCCAGAATACAAGTTTTCGCGCAGTTCTGAAAGAAAAACTTTACAGCTTTCTCTCGTCTACTCTCGACGACTTTTAAAACCGAAGTGCGAAAATCTCGCTAGTTTTTATCTAAAACGATGTATCCCGTTGTTTTGAGCCGGTATACAAGTTTTCGCGCAGTTCTGAAAGAAAAAGTTTACGGCTCTCTCTCGTCTACTCTTCGACTTGTAAAATCGATGTTCGTGAATCTCGCTAGTTTCGATCTAAAACGATGTATCCCGTTGTTTTGAGCCGGAATACAAGTTTTCGCGCAGTTTTGAGAGAAAAAGGTTACAGCTCTCTCTCGTCTACTCTTCGACGACTTGTAAAATCAAATTGCGTAAATCTCGCTAGTTTCGATCTAATACAATGTACCGAGTTGTTTTGAGCCGGAATACAAGTTTTCGCGCAGTTTTGAGAGAACAGGTTTGCAGCTCTCTCTCGTCTACTCTTCGGCGACTTGTAAAATTGATGTTCGTGAATCTCGCTAGTTTCGATCAAAAACGATGTATCCCGTTGTTTTGAGCCGGAATAAAAGTTTTCGCGCAGTTCTGAGAGAAAAACTTTACAGCTCTCTCTCGTCTACTCTTCGACGACTTGTAAAATCAAAGTGCGTAAATCTCGCTAGTTTCGATCTAAAACGATGTACCCCGTTGTTTTTAGCCGGAATACATGTTTTCGCGCAGTTCTGAGGGAAAACGTTTACACCTTTCTCTCGTCTACTCTTCGAAGACTTGTAAAATTGGTGTTCGTGAATCTCGCTAGTTTCGATCTAAAACGATGTATCCCGTTGTTTTGAGCCGGAATACAATTTTTACCCGCAGTTCTGAGAGAAAAAGTTTAGAGCTCTCGCTCGTCTACTCTTGACGACTTGTAAAATCAAAATCCGTAAATCTCGCTAGTTTCGAGCTAAAGCAATGTATCCCGTTTTTTGAGCCGGAATCCAAGTTTTCGCTCAGTTCTGAGAGAAAGAGTTTACACCTTTCTCTTGTCTACTCTTCGACGACTTGTAAAATCGATGTTCGTGAATCTCGCTAGTTTCGATCTAAAACGATGTATCCCGTTGGTTAGAGCCGGACTAAAATTTTCCGCACAGTTCTGAGAGAAAAAATTTACAGCTCTCTCTCATCTACTCTTCGACGAGTGCGTATATCTCGCTAGTTTCGAGCCAAAACAATGTATCCCGTTGTTTGGAGCCGGAATCCAAGTTTTCGCGCAGTTCTGAGAGAAAAAGTACACCTTTCTCTCGTCTACTCTTCGACGACTTGTAAAATCGGTGTACGTGACTTTTGCTAGTTTCAATCTAAAACGATGTATCCCGTTGTTTTGAGCCGGAATACAAGTTTTCGCGCAGTTCTGAGAGAAAACGTTTACACCTTTCGCTCGTCTACTCTTAGAAGACTTGTAAAATCGGTGTTCGTGAATTTTGCTAGTTTCGATCTAAAACGATGTATCCCGTTGTTTTGAGCCGGAATACAAGTTTTCGCGCAGTTCTGAGAGGAAAAGTTTACGCCTTTCTCTCGTCTACTCTTCGACGACTTGTAAAATTGATGTTCGTGAATCTCGCTATTTTCGATCTAAAACGATGTATTCCGTTGTTTTGAGCCGGAATGTAAGTTTTCGCGCAGTTCTGAGAGAAAAAGTTTACACTTTCCTCTTGTCTACTCTTCAAAGACTTGTAAAATCTAAATGCGTAAATCTCGCTAGTTTCGAGCTAAAACAATGTATCCCGTTGTTTTGAGCCGGAATCCAAGTTTTCGCGCAGTTCTGAGAGAAAAAGTTTACAGCTCTCTCTCGTCTGTTCTTCGACGACTTGTAAAATCGATGTTCGTGAATCTCGCTAGTTTCGATCTAAAACGATATATCCCGTTGTTTTGCGCCGGAATACAAGTTTTCGTGCAGTTATGAGAGAAAAAGTTTACGCCTTTCTCTCGTCTGCTCTTCGATGACTTGTAAAATCGGTGTTCGCGAATATTGCTAGTTTCGATCTAAAACGATGTATCCCGTTGTGTTTAGCCGAATACAAGTGTTCGCGCAGTTCCGAGAGAAAAAGTTTACACCTTTCTCTTGTCTACTCTTCGACGACTTGTAAAATTGATGTTCGTGAATCTCGCTAGTTTCGATCTAAAACGATGTATTCCGTTGTTTTGAGCCGGAATATAAGTTTTCGCGCAGTTCTGAGAGAAAAGCTTTACAGCTTTCTCTCGTTTACTCTCTACGACTTGTAAAACCAAAGTGCGTAAATCTCGATAGTTTCGATCAAAAACGATGTATAGCGTGTTTTGAGCCGGAATACAAGTTTTCGCGCAGTTCTTAGAGAAAAACTTTACAGCTTTCTCTCGTCTACTCTCGACGACTTGTAAAACCGAAGTGCGTAAATCTCGCTAGTTTTGATCTAATACGATGTATCCCGTTGTTTTGAGCCGGAATACAAGTTTTCGCGCACTTCTGAGAGAAAAACTTTACAGCTTTCTCTCGTTTACTCTCTTCGACTTGTAAAATCTAAGTGCGTAAATCTTGTTCGTTTCGATCAAAGACGATGTATCCCGTTGTTTTGAGCCCGAATACAAGTTTTCCCGCCGTTCTGAGAGAAAAAGTTTACAGCTCTCTCTCGTCTGCTCTTCGACGACTTGTAAAATCGATAATCGTGAATCTCGCTAGTTTCGATCTAAAACGACGTATCCCGTTGTTTTGAGCCGGAATATAAGTTTTCGCGCAGTTCTGAGAGAAAAACTATACAGCTCTCTCTCGTCTACTCTTCGACGACTTGTAAAATCAAAGTGCGTAAATCTCTCTAGTTTCGATCTAAAACGATGTACCCCGTTGTTTTTAGCCGGAATATGTTTTCGCGCAGTTCTGAGGGAAAACGTTTACACCTTTCTCTCGTCTACTCTTCGAAGACTTGTAAAATCGGTGTTCGTGAATCTCGCTAGTTTCGATCTAAAACGATGTATCCCGTTGTTTTGAGCCGGAATACAATTTTTACGCGCAGTTCTGAGAGAAAAAGTTTAGAGCTCTCACTCGTCTACTCTTGACGACTTGTAAAATCAAAATGCGTAAATCTCGCTGGTTTCGAGCTAAAGCAATGTATCCCGTTGTTTTGAGCCGGAATCCAAGTTTTCGCGCAGTTCTGAGAGAAAAAGTTTACACCTTTCTCTTGTCTACTCTTCGACGACTTGTAAAATCGATGTTCGTGAATCTCGCTAGTTTCGATCTAAAACGATGTATCCCGTTGGTTTGAGCCGGACTACAATTTTCCGCACAGTTCTGAGAGAAAAAATTTACAGCTCTCTCTCGTCTACTCTTCGACGAGTGCGTAAATCTCGCTAGTTTCGAGCCAAAACAATGTATCTCGTTGTTTGGAGCCGGAATCCAAGTTTTCGCGCAGTTCTGAGAGAAAAAGTACACCATTCTCTCGTCTACTCTTCGAAGACTTGTAAAATCGGTGTTCGTGACTTTTGCTAGTTTCGATCTAAAACGATGTATCCCGTTGCTTTGAGCCGGAATACAAGTTTTCGCGCAGTTCTGAGAGAAAACGTTTACACCTTTCGCTCGTCTACTCTTAGAAGACTTGTAAAATCGGTGTTCGTGAATTTTGCAAGTTTCGATCTAAAACGATGTATCCCGTTGTTTTGAGCCGGAATACAAGTTTTAGCGCAGTTATGAGAGAAAAAGTTTACACCTTTCTCTTGTCTACTCTTCGACGACTTGTAAAATCGATGTTCGTGAATCTCGCTAGTTTCGATCTAAAACGATGTATCCCGTTGTTTTGAGCCGGAATACAAGTTTTCGCGCAGTTTTGAGAGAAAAAGGTTACTGCTCTCTCTCGTCTACTCGTCTACTCTCCGACGACTTGTAAAATCAAAGTGCGTAAATCTCACTAGTTTCGATCTAAAACGATGTACCCCGTTGTTTTTAGCCGGAATACAAGTTTTCGCGCAGTTCTGAGGGAAAAAGTTTACACCTTTCTCCCGTCTACTCATCGACGACTTGTAAAATCGATGTTCGTGGATCTCGCTAGTTTCGATCTAAAACGATGTATCTCGTTGTTTTGAGCCGGAATACAAGTTTTCGCGCTGTTTTGAGAGAAAAAGGTTACAGCTCTCTCTCGTCTACTCTTCGACGACTTGTAAAATCAAATTGCGTAAATCTCGCTAGTTTCGATCTAAAACGATGTACCCCGTTGTTTTTAGCCGGAATACATGTTTTCGCGCAGTTCTGAGGGAAAACGTTTACACCTTTCTCTCGTCTACTCTTCGAAGACTTGTAAAATCGGTGTTCGTGAATCTCGCTAGTTTCGATCAAAAACGATGTATCCCGTTGTTTTGAGCCGATATACAAGTTTTCGCGCAGTTCTGAGAGAAAAAGTTTACACCTTTCTCGTCCACCACTCGACGACTTGTAAAATCGATGTTCGTGAATCTCGCTAGTTTCGGTCTAAAACGATGTATCCCGTTGTTTTGAGCCGGAATACAATTTTTCGCGCAGTTCTGAGAGAAAAATTAATAGAGCTCTCTCTCGTCTACTCTTCGACGACTTGTAAAATCAAAGTGCGTAAATATCGCCGGTTTCGAGCTAAACCAATGTATCCCGTTGTTTTGAGCCGGAATCCAAGTCTTCGCGCAGTTCTGAGAGAAAAAGTTTACAGCTCTCTCTCGTCTGCTCTTCGACGACTTGTAAAATCGATATTCGTGAATCTCGCTAGTTTCGATCTAAAACGACGTATCCCGTTGTTTTGAGCCGGAATACAAGTTTTCGCGCACTTCTGAGAGAAAAACTTTACAGCTTTCTCTCGTTTACTCTCTTCGACTTGTAAAATCTAAGAGCGTAAATCTTGTTCGTTTCGATCAAAGACGATGTATCCCGTTGTTTTGAGCCCGAATACAAGTTTTCCCGCAGTTCTGAAAGAAAAAGTTTACAGCTCTCTCTCGTCTGCTCTTCGACGACTTGTAAAATCGATATTCGTGAATCTCGCTAGTTTCGATCTAAAACGACGTATCCCGTTGTTTTGAGCCGGAATATAAGTTTTCGCGCAGTTCTGAGAGAAAAACTTTACAGCTCTATCTCGTTTACTCTCTTCGACTTGTAAAACCTAAGTGCGTAAATCTCGTTAGTTTTGATCAAAAACGATGTATCCTGTTGTTTTGAGCCGGAATACAGGTTTTCGTGCAGTTCTGAGAGAAAAAGTTTACAGCTCTTTCTTGCCTACTCTTCGACGACTTGTAAAATCGAAATGCGTAAATCTCGCTAGTTTCTATCTAAAACGATGTATCCCATTGTTTTGAGCCGGAATACAAGTTTTCGCGCAGTTCTGAGAGAAAAAGTTTAGACCTTTCTCTCGTCTACTCTTCGACGACTTGTAAAATCGGTGTTCGTGACTTTTGCTAGTTTCGATTTAAAACGATGTATCCCGTTGTTTTGAGCCGGAATACAAGTTTTCGCGCAGTTCTGAGAGAAAAAGTTTACACTTTTCACTCGCCTACTCTTCGACGACTTGTAAAATCAAAGTGCGTAAATCTCGCTAGTTTCGATCTAAAACGATGTATCCCGTTGTTTCGAGCCGGAATACAAGTTTTCGCGCAGTTCTGAGAGAAAAGCTTTACAGCTTTCTCTCGTTTACTCTCTACGACTTGTAAAATTGAAGTGCGTAAATATCGCTAGCTTCGAGCTAAAACAATGTATCCCGTTGTTTGGAGCCGGAATCCAAGTTTTCGCGCAGTTCTGAGAGAAAAAGTACACCATTCTCTCGTCTACTCTTCGAAGACTTGTAAAATCGGTGTTCGTGACTTTTGCTAGTTTCGATCTAAAACGATGTATCCCGTTGCTTTGAGCCGGAATACAAGTTTTCGCGCAGTTCTCAGAGAAAACGTTTACACCTTTCGCTCGTCTACTCTTAGAAGACTTGTAAAATCGGTGTTCGTGAATTTTGCAAGTTTCGATCTAAAACGATGTATCCCGTTGTTTTGAGCCGGAATACAAGTTTTAGCGCAGTTATGAGAGAAAAAGTTTACACCTTTCTCTCGTCTACTCTTCGACGACATGTAAAATCGATGTTCGTGAATCTCGCTAGTTTCGATCTAAAACGATGTATCCCGTTGTTTTGAGCCGGAATACAAGTTTTCGCGCAGTTTTGAGAGAAAAAGGTTACTGCTCTCTCTCGTCTACTCGTCTACTCTCCGACGACTTGTAAAATCAAAGTGCGTAAATCTCACTAGTTTCGATCTAAAACGATGTACCCCGTTGTTTTTAGCCGGAATACAAGTTTTCGCGCAGTTCTGAGGGAAAAAGTTTACACCTTTCTCCCGTCTACTCTTCGACGACTTGTAAAATCGATGTTCGTGAATCTCGCTAGTTTCGATCTAAAACGATGTATCTCGTTGTTTTGAGCCGGAATACAAGTTTTCGCGCTGTTTTGAGAGAAAAAGGTTACAGCTCTCTCTCGTCTACTCTTCGACGACTTGTAAAATCAAATTGCGTAAATCTCGCTAGTTTCGATCTAAAACGATGTACCCCGTTGTTTTTAGCCGGAATACATGTTTTCGCGCAGTTCTGAGGGAAAACGTTTACACCTTTCTCTCGTCTACTCTTCGAAGACTTGTAAAATCGGTGTTCGTGAATCTCGCTAGTTTCGATCTAAAACGATGTATCCCGTTGTTTTGAGCCGATATACAAGTTTTCGCGCAGTTCTGAGAGAAAAAGTTTACACCTTTCTCGTCCACCTCTCGACGACTTGTAAAATCGATGTTCGTGAATCTCGCTAGTTTCGATCAAAAACGATGTATAACGTTGTTTTGAGGCGGAATACAAGTTTTCGCGCAGTTCTGAGAGAAAAACTTTACAGCTTTCTCTCGTCTACTCTCGACGACTTGTAAAATTGAAGTGCGTAAATATCGCTAGCTTCGATCTAAAACAATGTATCCCGTTGTTTGGAGCCGGAATCCAAGTTTTCGCGCAGTTCTGAGAGAAAAAGTACACCATTCTCTCGTCTACTCTTCGAAGACTTGTAAAATCGGTGTTCGTGACTTTTGCTAGTTTCGATCTAAAACGATGTATCCCGTTGCTTTGAGCCGGAATACAAGTTTTCGCGCAGTTCTGAGAGAAAACGTTTACACCTTTCGCTCGTCTACTCTTAGAAGACTTGTAAAATCGGTGTTCGTGAATTTTGCAAGTTTCAATCTAAAACGATGTATCCCGTTGTTTTTAGCCGGAATACAAGTTTTAGCGCAGTTATGAGAGAAAAAGTTTACACCTTTCTCTCGTCTACTCTTCGACGACTTGTAAAATCGATGTTCGTGAATCTCGCTAGTTTCGATCTAAAACGATGCATCCCGTTGTTTTGAGCCGGAATACAAGTTTTCGCGCAGTTTTGAGAGAAAAAGGTTACTGCTCTCTCTCGTCTACTCGTCTACTCTCCGACGACTTGTAAAATCAAAGTGCGTAAATCTCACTAGTTTCGATTTAAAATGATGTATCCCGTTGTTTTGAGCCGGAATACAAGTTTTCGCGCAGTTTTGAGAGAAAAAGGTTACTGCTCTCTCTCGTCTACTCGTCTACTCTCCGACGACTTGTAAAATCGATGTTCGTGAATCTCGCTAGTTTCGATCTAAAACGATGTATCTCGTTGTTTTGAGCCGGAATACAAGTTTTCGCGCTGTTTTGAGAGAAAAAGGTTACAGCTCTCTCTCGTCTACTCTTCGACGACTTGTAAAATCAAATTGCGTAAATCTCGCTAGTTTCGATCTAAAACGATGTACCCCGTTGTTTTTAGCCGGAATACATGTTTTCGCGCAGTTCTGAGGGAAAACGTTTACACCTTTCTCCCGTCTACTCTTCGAAGACTTGTAAAATCGGTGTTCGTGAATCTCGCTAGTTTCGATCTAAAACGATGTATCCCGTTGTTTTGAGCCGATATACAAGTTTTCGCGCAGTTCTGAGAGAAAAAGTTTACACCTTTCTCGTCCACCTCTCGACGACTTGTAAAATCGATGTTCGGGAATCTCGCTAGTTTCGGTCTAAAACGATGTATCCCGTTGTTTTGAGCCGGAATACAATTTTTCGCGCAGTTCTGAGAGAAAAATTAATAGAGCTCTCTCTCGTCTACTCTTCGACGACTTGTAAAATCAAAGTGCGTAAATATCGCTGGTTTCGAGCTAAAACAATGTATCCCGTTGTTTTGAGCCGGAATCCAAGTCTTCGCGCAGTTCTGAGAGAAAAAGATTACACCTTTCTCTCGTCTTCTCTTCGACGACTAGTGAAATTGATGTTCGTGAATCTCGCTCGTTTCGATCTAAAACGATGTATTCCGTTGTTTTGAGCCGGAATATAAGTTTTCGCGCAGTTCTGAGAGAAAAGCTTTACAGCTTTTTCTCGTTTACTCTCTACGACTTGTAAAACCAAGGTGCGTAAATCTCGCTAGTTTCGATCAAAAACGATGTATAACGTGTTTTCAGCCGGAATACAAGTTTTCGCGCAGTTCTGAGAGAAAAACTTTACAGCTTTCTCTCGTCTATTCTCGACGACTTGTAAAACCGAAGTGCGAAAATCTCGCTAGTTTTTATCTAAAACGATGTATCCCGTTGTTTTGAGCCGGTATACAAGTTTTCGCGCAGTTCTGAGAGAAAAAGTTTACGGCTCTCTCTCGTCTACTCTTCGACTTGTAAAATCGATGTTCGTGAATCTCGCTAGTTTCGATCTAAAACGATGTATTCCGTTGTTTTGAGCCGGAATATAAGTTTTCGCGCAGTTCTGAGAGAAAAGCTTTACAGCTTTCTCTCGTTTACTCTCTACGACTTGTAAAACCAAGGTGCGTAAATCTCGATAGTTTCGATCAAAAACGATGTATTCCGTTCTTTTGAGCCGGAATATAAGTTTTCGTGCAGTTCTGAGAGAAAAAGTTTACACCTTTCTCGTCCACTCTTCGACGACTTGTAAAATCGATGTTCGTGAATCTCCCTAGTTTCGATCTAAAACAATGTATCCCGTTGTTTCGAGCCGGAATACAAGTTTTCGCGCAGTTCTGAGAGAAAAAGTTTAGACCTTTCTCTCGTCTACTCTTCGACGACTTGTAAAATCGGTGTTCGTGACTTTTGCTAGTTTCGATTTAAAACGATGTATCCCGTTGTTTTGAGCCGGAATACAAGTTTTCGCGCAGTTCTGAGAGAAAAAGTTTACACTTTTCACTCGCCTACTCTTCGACGACTTGTAAAATCAAAGTGCGTAAATCTCGCTAGTTTCGATCTAAAACGATGTATCCCGTTGTTTCGAGCCGGAATACAAGTTTTCGCGCAGTTCTGAGAGGAAAGCTTTACAGCTTTCTCTCGTTTACTCTCTACGACTTCTAAAACCAAGGTGAGTAAATCTCGCTAGTTTCGATCAAAAACGATGTATAACGTTGTTTTGAGGCGGAATACAAGTTTTCGCGCAGTTCTGAGAGAAAAACTTTACAGCTTTCTCTCGTCTACTCTCGACGACTTGTAAAATTGAAGTGCGTAAATATCGCTAGCTTCGATCTAAAACGATGTATCTCGTTGTTTAGAGCCGGAGTTCAAGTTTCCGCGCAGTTCTGAGAAAAAAAGTTTACGCCTTTCTCTCGTCTACTCTTCGATGACTTGTAAAATCGGTGTTCGTGAATATTCCTAGTTTCGATCTAAAACGATGTATCCCGTTGTTTTGAGCCGAATACAAGTTTTCGCGCAGTTCTGAGAGAAAAAGTTTACACCTTTCTCTTGTCTACTCTTCGACGACTTGTAAAATTGATGTTCGTGAATCTCGCTAGTTTCGATCTAAAACGATGTATTCCGTTGTTTTGAGCCGGAATATAAGTTTTCGCGCATTTCTGAGAGAAGAGCTTTACAGCTTTTTCTCGTTTACTCTCTACGACTTGTAAAACCAAGGTGCGTAAATCTCGCTAGTTTCGATCAAAAACGATGCATAACGTGTTTTGAGCCAGAATACAAGTTTTCGCGCAGTTCTGAAAGAAAAACTTTACAGCTTTCTCTCGTCTACTCTCGACGACTTTTAAAACCGAAGTGCGAAAATCTCGCTAGTTTTATCTAAAACGATGTATCCCGTTGTTTTGAGCCGGTATACAAGTTTTCGCGCAGTTCTGAGAGAAAAAGTTTACGGCTCTCTCTCGTCTACTCTTCAACTTGTAAAATCGATGTTCGTGAATCTCGCTAGTTTCGATCTAAAACGATGTATCTCGTTGTTTTTGAGCCGGAATACAAGTTTTCGCGCAGTTTTGAGAGAAAAAGGTTACAGCTCTCTCTCGTCTACTCTTCGACGACTTGTAAAATCAAATTGCGTAAATCTCGCTAGTTTCGATCTAATACAATGTACCGAGTTGTTTTGAGCCGGAATACAAGTTTTCGCGCAGTTTTGAGAGAACAGGTTTGCAGCTCTCTCTCGTCTACTCTTCGGCGACTTGTAAAATCGATGTTCGTGAATCTCGCTAGTTTCGATCAAAAACGATGTATCCCGTTGTTTTGAGCCGGAATAAAAGTTTTCGCGCAGTTCTGAGAGAAAAACTTTACAGCTCCCTCTCGTCTACTCTTCGACGACTTGTAAAATCAAAGTGCGTAAATCTCGCTAGTTTCGATCTAAAACGATGTACCCCGTTGTTTTTAGCTGGAATACATGTTTTCGCGCAGTTCTGAGGGAAAACGTTTACACCTTTCTCTTGTCTACTCTTCGACGACTTGTAAAATCGATGTTCGTGAATCTCGCTAGTTTCGATCTAAAACGATGTATCCCGTTGGTTTGAGCCGGACTAAAATTTTCCGCACAGTTCTGAGAGAAAAAATTTACAGCTCTCTCTCATCTACTCTTCGACGAGTGCGTAAATCTCGCTAGTTTCGAGCCAAAACAATGTATCCCGTTGTTTTGAGCCGGAATACAAGTTTTCGCGCAGTTTTGAGAGAAAAAGGTTACAGCTCTCTCTCGTCTACTCTTCGACGACTTGTAAAATCGGTGTTCGTGACTTTTGCTAGTTTCGATCTAAAACGATGTATCCCGTTGTTTTGAGCCGGAATACAAGTTTTCGCGCAGTTCTGAGAGAAAACGTTTACACCTTTCGCTCGTCTACTCTTAGAAGACTTGTAAAATCGGTGTTCGTGAATTTTGCTAGTTTCGATCTAAAACGATGTATCCCGTTGTTTTGAGCCGGAATACAAGTTTTCGCGCAGTTCTGAGAGAAAGTTTACGCCTTTCTCTCGTCTACTCTTCGATGACTTGTAAATCGGTGTTCGTGAATATTGCTAGTTTCGATGTAAAACGATGTATCCCGTTGTTTTGAGCCGAATACAAATTTTCGCGCAGTTCTGAGAGAAAAACTTTACACCTTTCTCTTGTCTACTCTTCGACGACTTGTAAAATTGATGTTCGTGAATCTCGCTATTTTCGATCTAAAACGATGTATTCCGTTGTTTTGAGCCGGAATATAAGTTTTCGCGCAGTTCTGAGAGAAAAGCTTTACAGCTTTCTCTCGTTTACTCTCTACGACTTGTAAAACCAAGGTGCGTAAATCTCGCTAGTTTCGATCAAAAACGATGTATAACGTGTTTTGAGCCGGAATACAAGTTCTCGCGCAGTTCTGAGAGAAAAACTTTACAGCTTTCTCTCGTCTACTCTCGACGACTTGTAAAACCGAAGTGCGAAAATCTCGCTAGTTTTTATCTAAAACGATGTATCCCGTTGTTTTGAACCGGTATACAAGTTTTCGCGCAGTTCTGAGAGAAAAAGTTTACGGCTCTCTCTCGTCTACTCTTCGACTTGTAAAATCGATGTTCGTGAATCTCGCTAGTTTCGATCTAAAACGATGTATCCCGTTGTTTTGACCCGGAATACAAGTTTTCGCGCAGTTCTGAGAGAAAAAGTTTACACCTTTCTCTCGTCCACTCTTCGACGACTTGTAAAATTGATGTTCGTGAATCTCGCTAGTTTCGATCTAAAACGATGTATTCCGTTGTTTTGAGCCGGAATACAATTTTTCGCGCAGTTCTGAGAGAAAAAGTTTAGAGCTCTCTCTCGTCTACTCTTTGACGACTTGTAAAATCTAAATGCGTAAATCTCGCTAGTTTCGAGCTAAAACAATGTATCCCGTTGTTGTGAGCCGGAATCCAAGTTTTCGCGCAGTTCTGAGAGAAAAAGTTTACCGCTCTCTCTCGTCTGTTCTTCGACGACTTGTAAAATCGGTGTTCGCGAATATTGCTAGTTTCGATCTAAAACGATGTATCCCGTTGTGTTGAGCCGAATACAAGTTTTCGCGCAGTTCTGAGAGAAAAAGTTTACACCTTTCTCTTGTCTACTCTTCGACGACTTGTAAAATTGATGTTCATGAATCTCGCTAGTTTCGATCTAAAACGATGTATTCCGTTGTTTTGAGCCGGAATATAAGTTTTCGCGCAGTTCTGAGAGAAAAGCTTTACAGCTTTCTCTCGTTGACTCTCTACGACTCGTAAAACCAAAGTGCGTAAATCTCGATAGTTTCGATCAAAAACGATGTATAGTGTGTTTTGAGCCGGAATACAAGTTTTCGCGCAGTTCTTAGAGAAAAACTTTACAGCTTTCTCTCGTCTACTCTCGACGACTTGTAAAACCGAAGTGCGTAAATCTCGCTAGTTTTGATCTAATACGATGTATCCCGTTGTTTTGAGCCGGAATACAAGTTTTCGCGCACTTCTGAGAGAAAAACTTTACAGCTTTCTCTCGTTTACTGTCTTCGACTTGTAAAATCTAAGTGCGTAAATCTTGTTCGTTTCGATCAAAGACGATGTATCCCGTTCTTTTGAGCCCGAATACAAGTTTTCCCGCAGTTCTGAGAGAAAAACTTTACAGCTCTCTCTCGTCTGCTCTTCGACGACTTGTAAAATCGATATTCGTGAATCTCGCTAGTTTCGATCTAAAACGACGTATCCCGTTGGTTTGAGCCGGACTACAATTTTCCGCACAGTTCTGAGAGAAAAAATTTACAGCTCTCTCTCGTCTACTCTTCGACGAGTGCGTAAATCTCGCTAGTTTCGAGCCAAAACAATGTATCCCGTTGTTTGGAGCCGGAATCCAAGTTTTCGCGCAGTTCTGAGAGAAAAAGTACACCATTCTCTCGTCTACTCTTCGAAGACTTGTAAAATCGGTGTTCGTGACTTTTGCTAGTTTCGATCTAAAACGATGTATCCCGTTGTTTTGAGCCGGAATACAAGTTTTCGCGCAGTTCTGAGAGGAAACGTTTACACCTTTCGCTCGTCTACTCTTAGAAGACTTTAAAATCGGTGTTCGTGAATTTTGCTAGTTTCGATCTAAAACGATGTATCCCGTTGTTTTGAGCCGGAATACAAGTTTTAGCGCAGTTATGAGAGAAAAAGTTTACACCTTTCTCTCGTCTACTCTTCGACTACTTGTAAAATCGATGTTCGTGAATCTCGCTAGTTTCGATCTAAAACGATGTATCCCATTGTTTTGAGCCGGAATACAAGTTTTCGCGCAGTTTTGAGAGAAAAGGTTACTGCTCTCTCTCGTCTACTCGTCTACTCTCCGACGACTTGTAAAATCAAAGTGCGTAAATCTCACTAGTTTCGATCTAAAACAATGTACCCCGTTGTTTTTAGCCGGAATACAAGTTTTCGCGCAGTTCTGAGGGAAAAAGTTTACACCTTTCTCCCGTCTACTCTTCGACGACTTGTAAAATCGATGTTCGTGAATCTCACTAGTTTCGATCTAAAACGATGTATCTCGTTGTTTTGAGCCGGAATACAAGTTTTCGCGCAGTTTGTTGAGAGAAAAAGGTTACAGCTCTCTCTCGTCTACTCTTCGACGACTTGTAAAATCAAATTGCGTAAATCTCGCTAGTTTCGATTTAAAACGATGTACCCCGTTGTTTTTAGCCGGAATACATGTTTTCGCGCAGTTCTGAGGGAAAACGTTTACACCTTTTTCTCGTCTACTCTTCGAAGACTTGTAAAATCGGTGTTCGTGAATCTCGCTAGTTTCGATCTAAAACGATGTATCCCGTTGTTTTGAGCCGATATACAAGTTTTCGCGCAGTTCTGAGAGAAAAACTTTACACCTTTCTCGTCCACCTCTCGACGACTTGTAAAATCGATGTTCGTGAATCTCGCTAGTTTCGGTCTAAAACGATGTATCCCGTTGTTTTGAGCCGGAATACAATTTTTCGCGCAGTTCTGAGAGAAAAATTTTAATAGAGCTCTCTCTCGTCTACTCTTCGACGACTTGTAAAATCAAAGTGCGTAAATATCGCTGGCTTCGAGCTAAAACAATGTATCCCGTTGTTTTAGCCGGAATCCAAGTCTTCGCGCAGTTCTGAGAGAAAAAGTTTACACCTTTCTCTTGTCTACTCTTCGACGACTTGTAAAATCGATGTTCGTGACTTTTGCTAGTTTCGATCTAAAACGATGTATCCCTTTGTTTTGAGCCGGAATACAAGTTTTCGCGCAGTTCTGAGAGAAAAAGTTTACACTTTTCACTCGTCTACTCTTCGACGACTTGTAAAATCAAAGTACGTAAATCTCGCTAGTTTCGATCTAAAACGATGTATCCCGTTGTTTTGAGCCGGAATACAAGTTTTCGCGCAGTTCTGAGAGAAAAAGTTTACACCTTTCTCTCGTCTTCTCTTCGACGACTAGTGATATTGATGTTCGTGAATCTCGCTCGTTTCGATCTAAAACGATGTATTCCGTTGTTTTGAGCCGGAATATAAGTTTTCGCGCAGTTCTGAGAGAAAAGCTTTACAGCTTTCTCTCGTTTACTCTCTACGACTTGTAAAACCAAGGTGCGTAATTCTCGCTAGTTTCGATCAAAAACGATGTATAACGTTGTTTGGAGCCGGAATACAAGTTTTCGCGCAGTTCTGAAAGAAAAACTTTACAGCTTTCTCTCGTCTACTCTCTTCGACTTGTAAAATCTAAGTGCGTAAATCTTGTTCGTTTCAATCAAAGACGATGTATCCCGTTGTTTTGAGCCGGAATACAAGTTTTCCCGCAGTTCTGAGAGAAAATCTTTACAGCTTTCTCACGTCTACTCTCGACGACTTGTAAAATTGAAGTGCGTAAATATCGCTAGTTTCAATCTAAAACGATGTATTCCGTTGTTTTGAGCCGGAATATAAGTCTTCGCGCATTTCTGAGAGAAAAGCTTTACAGCTTTTTCTCGTTTACTCTCTACGACTTGTAAAACCAAGGTGCGTAAATCTCGCTAGTTTCGATCAAAAACGATGTATGACGTGTTTTGAGCCGCAATACAAGTTTTCGCGCAGTTCTGAGAGAAAAACTTTACAGCTTTCTCTCGTCTACTCTCGACGACTTGTAAAACCGAAGTGCGAAAATCTCGCTAGTTTTTATCTAAAACGATGTATCCCGTTGTTTTGAGCCGGTATACAAGTTTTCGCGCAGTTCTGAGAGAAAAAGTTTACGGCTCTCTCTCGTCTACTCTTCGACTTGTAAAATCGATGTTCGTGAATCTCGCTAGTTTCGATCTAAAACGATGTATCTCGTTGTTTTGAGCCGGAATACAAGTTTTCGCGCAGTTTTGAGAGAAAAAGGTTACAGCTCTCTCTCGTCTACTCTTCGACGACTTGTAAAATCAAATTGCGTAAATCTCGCTAGTTTCGATCTAAAACGATGTACCCCGTTGTTTTTAGCCGGAATACATGTTTTCGCGCAGTTCTGAGGGAAAACGTTTACACCTTTCTCGCGTCTACTCTTCGAAGACTTGTAAAATCGGTGTTCGTGAATCTCGCTAGTTTTGATCTAAAACGATGTATCCCGTTGTTTTGAGCCGGAATACAATTTTTCGCGCAATTCTGAGAGAAAAAGTTTACACCTTTCTCTTGTCTACTCTTCGACGACTTGTAAAATCGATGTTCGTGAATCTCGCTAGTTTCGATCTAAAACGATGTATCCCGTTGGTTTGAGCCGGAATACAATTTTCCGCGCAGTTCTGAGAGAAAAAATTTACAGCTCACTCTCGTCTACTCTTCGACGAGTGCGTAAATCTCGCTAGTTTCGAGCTAAAACAATGTATCCCGTTGTTTGGAGCCGGAATCCAAGTTTTCGCGCAGTTCTGAGAGAAAAAGTACACCTTTCTCTTGTCTACTCTTCGACGACTTGTAAAATCGGTGTTCGTGACTTTTGCTAGTTTCGATCTAAAACGATGTATCCCGTTGTTTTGAGCCCGAATACAAGTTTTCGCGCAGTTCTGAGAGAAAACTTTTAGAGCTCTCTCTCGTCTACTCTTCGACGACTTGTAAAATCAAAGTGCGTAAATCTCGCTAGTTTCGAGCTAAAACAATGTAACCCGTTGTTGTTTTGAGGCGGAATCCAAGTCTTCGCGCAGTTCTGAGAGAAAAAGTTTACACCTTCCTCTTGTCTACTCTTCGACGACTTGTAAAATCGATGTTCGTGAATCTCGCTAGTTTCGATCTAAAACGATGTATCCCGTTGTTTTGTGCCGGAATACAAGTTTTAGCGCAGTTATGAGAGAAAAAGTTTACACCTTTCTCTCGTCTACTCTTCGAAGACTTGTAAAATCGATGTTCGTGAATCTCGCTAGTTTCGATCTAAAACGATGTATCCCGTTGTTTTTAGCCGGAATACAAGTTTTCACGCCGTTCTGAGAGAAAACGTTTACACCTTTCTCTCGTCTTCTCTTCGACGACTAGTGAAATTGATGTTCGTGAATCTCTCTAGTTTCGATCTAAAACGATGTATCCCGTTGTTTTGACCCGGAATACAAGTTTTCGCGCAGTTCTGAGAGAAAAGCTTTACAGCTTTCTCTCGTTTACTCTCTGCGACTTGTAAAACCAAGGAGCGTAAACCTCGCTAGTTTCGATCAAAAACGATGTATAACGTTGTTTTGAGCCGGAATACAAGTTTTCGCGCAGTTCTGAGAGAAAAACTTTACAGCTTTCTCTCGTCTACTCTCGACGACTTGTAAAACCAAAGTGCGAAAATCTCGCTAGTTTTTATCTAAAACGATGTATCCCGTTGTTTTGAGCCGGAATACAAGTTTTCGCGCAGTTCTGAGAGAAAACGTTTACACTTGTCTCTCGTCTACTCTTCAACGACTTGAAACTCAAAGTGCGTAAATCTCGCTAGTTTCGAGCTAAAACAATGTATCCGGTTGTTTTGAGCCGGAATCCAAGTTTTCGCGCAGTTCTGAGAGAAAAAGTACACATTTCTCTCGTCTACTCTTCGACGACTTGTAAAATCGGTGTTCGTGACTTTTGCTAGTTTCGATCTAAAACGATGTATCCCGTTGTTTTGAGCCGGAATCCAAGTTTTCGCGCAGTTCTGAGAGAAAAAGTACACATTTCACTCGTCTACTCTTCGACGACTTGTAAAATCAAAGTGCGTAAATCTCGCTAGTTCCGATCTAAAACGATGTATCCCGTTGTTTTGAGCCGGAATACAAGTTTTCGCGCAGTTCTGAGAGAAAAAGTTTACACCTTTCTCTCGTCTTCTCTTCGACGACTAGTGAAGTTGATGTTCGTGAATCTCGCTAGTTTCGATCTAAAACGATGTATTCCGTTGTTTTGAGCCGGAATATAGGTTTTCGTGCAGTTCTGAGAGAAAAGCTTTACAGCTTTCTCTCGTCTACTCTCGACGACTTGTAAAATTGAAGTGCGTAAATATCGCTAGTTACGATCTAAAACGATGTATCTCGTTGTTTAGAGCCGGAATTCAAGTTTTCGCGCAGTTCTGAGAGAAAAAGTTTACGCCTTTCTCTCGTCTACTCTTCGATGACTTGTAAAATCGGTGTTCGTGAATATTGCTAGTTTCGATCTAAAACGATGTATCCCGTTGTTTGAGCCGAATACAAGTTTTCGCGCAGTTATGAGAGAAAAAGTTTACACCTTTCTCTCGTCTACTCTTCGACGACTTGTAAAATCGATGTTCGTGAATCTCGCTAGTTTCGATCTAAAACGATGTATCCCGTTGTTTTGAGCCGGAATACAAGTTTTAGCGCAGTTATGAGAGAAAAAGTTTACACCTTTCTCTCGTCTACTCTTCGACGACTTGTAAAATCGATGTTCGTGAATCTCGCTAGTTTCGATCTAAAACGATGTATCCCGTTGTTTTGAGCTGGAATACAAGTTTTCGCGCAGTTATGAGAGAAAAAGTTTGCAGCTCTCGTCTACTCTTCGACGACCTTGTAAAATCGAAGTGCGTAAATATCGCTAGTTTCGATCTAAACGATGTATCTCGTTGTTTAGAGCCGAATTCAAGTTTTCGGGCAGTTCTGAGAGAAAAAGATTACGCCTTTCTCTCGTCTACTCTTCGATGACTTGTAAAATCGGTGTTCGTGAATATTGCTAGTTTCGAACTAAAACGATGTATCCCGTTGTTTTGAGCCGAGTACAAGTTTTCGCGCAGTTCTGAGAGAAAAAGCTTACACCTTTCTCTTGTATACTCTTCGACGACTTGTAAAATTGATGTTCGTGAATCTCGCTAGTTTCGATCTAAAACGATGTATTCCGTTGTTTTGAGCCGGAATACAAGTTTTCGCGCAGTTTTGAGAGAAAAAGGTTACAGCTCTCTCTCGTCTACTCTTCGACGACTTGTAAAATCAAATTGCGTAAATCTCGCTAGTTTCGATCTAAAACGATATAGCCCGTTGTTTTTAGCCGGAATACATGTTTTCGCGCAGTTCTGAGGGAAAACGTTTACACCTTTCTCTCGTCTACTCCTCGACGACTCTTCAAATCGATGTTCGTGAATCTCGCTAGTTTCGGTCTAAAACGATGTATCCCGTTGTTTTGAGCCGGAATACAATTTTTCGCGCAGTTCTGAGAGAAAAATTTTAGAGCTCTCTCTCGTCTACTCTTCGACGACTTGTAAAATCAAAGTGCGTAAATATCGCTGGTTTCGAGCTAAAACAATGTATCCCGTTGTTTTGAGCCGGAATCCAAGTCTTCGCGCAGTTCTGAGAGAAAAAGTTTACACCTTTCTCTTGTCTACTCTTCGACGACTTGTAAAATCGATGTTCGTGACTTTTGCTAGTTTCGATCTAAAACGATGTATCCCTTTGTTTTGAGCCGGAATACAAGTTTTCGCGCAGTTCTGAGAGAAAAAGTTTACACTTTTCACTCGTCTACTCTTCGACGACTTGTAAAATCAAAGTGCGTAAATCTCGCTAGTTTCGATCTAAAACGATGTATCCCGTTGTTTTGAGCCGGAATACAAGTTTTCGCGCAGTTCTGAGAGAAAACGTTTACACCTTTCTCTCGTCTTCTCTTCGACGACTAGTGAAATTGATGTTCGTGAATCTCGCTCGTTTCGATCTAAAACGATGTATAACGTTGTTTTGAGCCGGAATACAAGTTTTCGCGCAGTTCTGAAAGAAAAAATTTACAGCTTTCTCTCGTCTACTCTCTTCGACTTGTAAAATCTAAGTGCGTAAATCTTGTTCGTTTCGATCAAAGACGATGTATCCCGTTGTTTTGAGCCGGAATACAAGTTTTCCCGCAGTTCTGAGAGAAAATCTTTACAGCTTTGTCACGTCCACTCTCGACGACTTGTAAAATTGAAGTGCGTAAATATCGCTAGTTTCGATCTAAAACGATGTATTCCGTTGTTTTGAGCCGGAATATAAGTTTTCGCGCAGTTCTGAGAGAAAAAGTTTACGGCTCTCTCTCGTCTACTCTTCGACTTGTAAAATCGATGTTCGTGAATCTCGCTAGTTTCGATCTAAAACGATGTATCTCGTTGTTTTGAGCCGGAATACAAGTTTTCGCGCAGTTTTGAGAGAAAAAGGTTACAGCTCTCTCTCGTCTACTCTTCGACGACTTGTAAAATCAAATTGCGTAAATCTCGCTAGTTTCGATCTAAAACGATGTACCCCGTTGTTTTTAGCCGGAATACATATTTTCGCGCAGTCCTGAGGGAAAACGTTTTCACCTTTCTCGCGTCTACTCTTCGAAGACTTGTAAAATCGGTGTTCGTGAATCTCGCTAGTTTCGATCTAAAACGATGTATCCCGTTGTTTTGAGCCGGAATACAATTTTTCGCGCAATTCTGAGAGAAAAAGTTTAGAGCTCTCGCTCGTCTACTCTTCGACGACTTGTAAAATCAAAGTGCGTAAATCTCGCTAGTTTCGAGCTACAACAATGTATCCCGTTGTTTTGAGCCGGAATCCAAGTCTTCGCGCAGTTCTGAGAGAAAAAGTTTACACCTTCCTCTTGTCTACTCTTCGACGACTTGTAAAATCGATGTTCGTGAATCTCGCTAGTTTCCATCTAAAACGATGTATCCCGTTGTTTTGTGCCGGAATACAAGTTTTAGCGCAGTTATGAGAGAAATAGTTTACACCTTTCTCTCGTCTACTCTTCGACGACTTGTAAAATCGATGTTCGTGAATCTCGCTAGTTTCGATCTAAAACGATGTATCCCGTTGTTTTTAGCCGGAATACAAGTTTTCGCGCAGTTCTGAGAGAAAAAGTACACGTTTCTCTCGTCTACTCTACGACGACTTGTAAAATCGGTGTTCGTGACTTTTGCTAGTTTCGATCTAAAACGATGTATCCCGTTGTTTTGAGCCGGAATACAAGTTCTCGCGCAGTTCTGAGAGAAAACGTTTACACTTTTCTCTCGTCTACTCTTCGACGACTAGTGAAATTGATGTTCGTGAATCTCTCTAGTTTCGATCTAAAACGATGTATCCCGTTGTTTTGACCCGGAATACAAGTTTTCGCGCAGTTCTGAGAGAAAAGCTTTACAGCTTTCTCTCGTTTACTCTTCGACGACTTGTAAAATCAAAGTGCGTAAATCTCGCTAGTTCCGATCTAAAACGATGTATCCCGTTGTTTTGAGCCGGAATACAAGTTTTCGCGCAGTTCTGAGAGAAAAAGTTTACACCTTTCTCTCGTCTTCTCTTCGACGACTAGTGAAATTGATGTTCGTGAATCTCGCTAGTTTCGATCTAAAACGATGTATTCCGTTGTTTTGAGCCGGAATATAAGTTTTCGTGCAGTTCTGAGAGAAAAGCTTTACAGCTTTCTCTCGTTTACTCTATACGACTTGTAAAACCAAGGTGCGTAAATCTCGCTAGTTTCGATCAAAAACGATGTATAACGTTGTTTTGAGCCGGAATACAAGTTTTCGCGCAGTTCTGAGAGAAAAACTTTACAGCTTTCTCTCGTCTACTCTCGACGACTTGTAAAATTGAAGTGCGTAAATATGGCTAGTTTCGATCTAAAACGATGTATCTCGTTGTTTAGAGCCGGAATTCAAGTTTTCGCGCAGTTCTGAGAGAAAAAGTTTACGCCTTTCTCTCGTCTACTCTTCGATGACTTGTAAAATCGGTGTTCGTGAATATTGCTAGTTTCGATCCAAAACGATGTATCCCGTTGTTTTGAGCCGAATACAAGTTTTCGCGCAGTTATGAGAGAAAAAGTTTACACCTTTCTCTCGTCTACTCTTCGACGACTTGTAAAATCAAATTGCGTAAATCTCGCTAGTTTCGATCTAAAACGATGTATCCCGTTGTTTTGAGCCGGAATACAAGTTTTAGCGCAGTTATGAGAGAAAAAGTTTACACCTTTCTCTCGTGTACTCTTCGACGACTTGTAAAATCGATGTTCGTGAATCTCGCTAGTTTCGATCTAAAACGATGTATCCCGTTGTTTTGAGCTGGAATACAAGTTTTCGCGCAGTTATGAGAGAAAAAGTTTGCAGCTCTCGTCTACTCTTCGACGACTTGTAAAATCGAAGTGCGTAAATATCGCTAGTTTCGATCTAAAACGATGTATCTCGTTGTTTAGAGCCGGAATTCAAGTTTTCGGGCAGTTCTGAGAGAAAAAGATTACGCCTTTCTCTCGTCTACTCTTCGATGACTTGTAAAATCGGTGTTCGTGAATATTGCTAGTTTCGATCTAAAACGATGTATCCCGTTGTTTTGAGCCGAGTACAAGTTTTCGCGCAGTTCTGAGAGAAAAAGTTTACACCTTTCTCTTGTATACTCTTCGACGACTTGTAAAATTGATGTTCGTGAATCTCGCTAGTTTCGATCTAAAACGATGTATTCCGTTGTTTTGAGCCGGAATACAAGTTTTCGCGCAGTTTTGAGAGAAAAAGGTTACAGCTCTCTCTCGTCTACTCTTCGACGACTTATAAAATCAAATTGCGTAAATCTCGCTAGTTTCGATCTAAAACGATATAGCCCGTTGTTTTTAGCCGGAATACATGTTTTCGCGCAGTTCTGAGGGAAAACGTTTACACCTTTCTCTCGTCTACTCCTCGACGACTCTTCAAATCGATGTTCGTGAATCTCGCTAGTTTCGGTCTAAAACGATGTATCCCGTTGTTTTGAGCCGGAATACAATTTTTTCGCGCAGTTCTGAGAGAAAAATTTTAGAGCTCTCTCTCGTCTACTCTTCGACGACTTGTAAAATCAAAGTGCGTAAATATCGCTGGTTTCGAGCTAAAACAATGTATCCCGTTGTTTTGAGCCGGAATCCAAGTCTTCGCGCAGTTCTGAGAGAAAAAGTTTACACCTTTCTCTTGTCTACTCTTCGACGACTTGTAAAATCGATGTTCGTGACTTTTGCTAGTTTCGATCTAAAACGATGTATCCCTTTGTTTTGAGCCGGAATACAAGTTTTCGCGCAGTTCTGAGAGAAAAAGTTTACACTTTTCACTCGTCTACTCTTCGACGACTTGTAAAATCAAAGTGCGTAAATCTCGCTAGTTTCGATCTAAAACGATGTATCCCGTTGTTTTGAGCCGGAATACAAGTTTTCGCGCAGTTCTGAGAGAAAACGTTTACACCTTTCTCTCGTCTTCTCTTCGACGACTAGTGAAATTGATGTTCGTGAATCTCGCTCGTTTCGATCTAAAACGATGTATAACGTTGTTTTGAGCCGGAATACAAGTTTTCGCGCAGTTCTGAAAGAAAAAATTTACAGCTTTCTCTCGTCTACTCTCTTCGACTTGTAAAATCTAAGTGCGTAAATCTTGTTCGTTTCGATCAAAGACGATGTATCCCGTTGTTTGAGCCGGAATACAAGTTTTCCCGCAGTTCTGAGAGAAAATCTTTACAGCTTTGTCACGTCCACTCTCGACGACTTGTAAAATTGAAGTGCGTAAATATCGCTAGTTTCGATCTAAAACGATGTATTCCGTTGTTTTGAGCCGGAATATAAGTTTTCGCGCAGTTCTGAGAGAAAAAGTTTACGGCTCTCTCTCGTCTACTCTTCGACTTGTAAAATCGATGTTCGTGAATCTCGCTAGTTTCGATCTAAAACGATGTATCTCGTTGTTTTGAGCCGGAATACAAGTTTTCGCGCAGTTTTGAGAGAAAAAGGTTACAGCTCTCTCTCGTCTACTCTTCGACGACTTGTAAAATCAAATTGCGTAAATCTCGCTAGTTTCGATCTAAAACGATGTACCCCGTTGTTTTTAGCCGGAATACATATTTTCGCGCAGTCCTGAGGGAAAACGTTTTCACCTTTCTCGCGTCTACTCTTCGAAGACTTGTAAAATCGGTGTTCGTGAATCTCGCTAGTTTCGATCTAAAACGATGTATCCCGTTGTTTTGAGCCGGAATACAATTTTTCGCGCAATTCTGAGAGAAAAAGTTTTGAGCTCTCGCTCGTCTACTCTTCGACGACTTGTAAAATCAAAGTGCGTAAATCTCGCTAGTTTCGAGCTACAACAATGTATCCCGTTGTTTTGAGCCGGAATCCAAGTCTTCGCGCAGTTCTGAGAGAAAAAAGTTTACACCTTCCTCTTGTCTACTCTTCGACGACTTGTAAAATCGATGTTCGTGAATCTCGCTAGTTTCGATCTAAAACGATGTATCCCGTTGTTTTGTGCCGGAATACAAGTTTTAGCGCAGTTATGAGAGAAATAGTTTACACCTTTCTCTCGTCTACTCTTCGACGACTTGTAAAATCGATGTTCGTGAATCTCGCTAGTTTCGATCTAAAACGATATATCCCGTTGTTTTTAGCCGGAATACAAGTTTTCGCGCAGTTCTGAGAGAAAAAGTACACGTTTCTCTCGTCTACTCTACGACGACTTGTAAAATCGGTGTTCGTGACTTTTGCTAGTTTCGATCTAAAACGATGTATCCCGTTGTTTTGAGCCGGAATACATGTTCTCGCGCAGTTCTGAGAGAAAACGTTTACACTTTTCTCTCGTCTACCCTTCGACGACTAGTGAAATTGATGTTCGTGAATCTCTCTAGTTTCGATCTAAAACGATGTATCCCCGTTGTTTTGACCCGGAATACAAGTTTTCGCGCAGTTCTGAGAGAAAAGCTTTACAGCTTTCTCTCGTTTACTCTTCGACGACTTGTAAAATCAAAGTGCGTAAATCTCGCTAGTTCCGATCTAAAACGATGTATCCCGTTGTTTTGAGCCGGAATACAAGTTTTCGCGCAGTTCTGAGAGAAAAAGTTTACACCTTTCTCTCATCTTCTCTTCGACGACTAGTGAAATTGATGTTCGTGAATCTCGCTAGTTTCGATCTAAAACGATGTATTCCGTTGTTTTGAGCCGGAATATAAGTTTTCGTGCAGTTCTGAGAGAAAAGCTTTACAGCTTTCTCTCGTTTACTCTATACGACTTGTAAAACCAAGGTGCGTAAATCTCGCTAGTTTCGATCTAAAACGATGTATCCCGTTGTTTTGACCCGGAATACAAGTTTTCGCGCAGTTCTGAGAGAAAAGCTTTACAGCTTTCTCTGGTTTACTCTTCGACGACTTGTAAAATCAAAGTGCGTAAATCTCGCTAGTTCCGATCTAAAACGATGTATCCCGTTGTTTTGAGCCGGAATACAAGTTTTCGCGCAGTTCTGAGAGAAAAAGTTTACACCTTTCTCTCGTCTTCTCTTCGACGACTAGTGAAATTGATGTTCGTGAATCTCGCTAGTTTCGATCTAAAACGATGTATTCCGTTGTTTTGAGCCGGAATATAAGTTTTCGTGCAGTTCTGAGAGAAAAGCTTTACAGCTTTCTCTCGTTTACTCTATACGACTTGTAAAACCAAGGTGCGTAAATCTCGCTAGTTTCGATCAAAAACGATGTATAACGTTGTTTTGAGCCGGAATACAAGTTTTCGCGCAGTTCTGAGAGAAAAACTTTACAGCTTTCTCTCGTCTACTCTCGACGACTTGTAAAATTGAAGTGCGTAAATATGGCTAGTTTCGATCTAAAACGATGTATCTCGTTGTTTCGAGCCGGAATTCAAGTTTTCGCGCAGTTCTGAGAGAAAAAGTTTACGCCTTTCTCTCGTCTACTCTTCGATGACTTGTAAAATCGGTGTTCGTGAATATTGCTAGTTTCGATCCAAAACGATGTATCCCGTTGTTTTGAGCCGAATACAAGTTTTCGCGCAGTTATGAGAGAAAAAGTTTACACCTTTCTCTCGTCTACTCTTCGACGACTTGTAAAATCAAATTGCGTAAATCTCGCTAGTTTCGATCTAAAACGATGTATCCCGTTGTTTTGAGCCGGAATACAAGTTTTAGCGCAGTTATGAGAGAAAAAGTTTACACCTTTCTCTCGTGTACTCTTCGACGACTTGTAAAATCGATGTTCGTGAATCTCACGAGTTTCGATCTAAAACGATGTATCCCGTTGTTTTGAGCTGGAATACAAGTTTTCGCGCAGTTATGAGAGAAAAAGTTTGCAGCTCTCGTCTACTCTTCGACGACTTGTAAAATCGAAGTGCGTAAATATCGCTAGTTTCGATCTAAAACGATGTATCTCGTTGTTTAGAGCCGGAATTCAAGTTTTCGGGCAGTTCTGAGAGAAAAAGATTACGCCTTTCTCTCGTCTACTCTTCGATGACTTGTAAAATCGGTGTTCGTGAATATTGCTAGTTTCGATCTAAAACGATGTATCCCGTTGTTTTGAGCCGAGTACAAGTTTTCGCGCAGTTCTGAGAGAAAAAGTTTACACCTTTCTCTTGTATACTCTTCGACGACTTGTAAAATTGATGTTCGTGAATCTCGCTAGTTTCGATCTAAAACGATGTATTCCGTTGTTTTGAGCCGGAATACAAGTTTTCGCGCAGTTTTGAGAGAAAAAGGTTACAGCTCTCTCTCGTCTACTCTTCGACGACTTGTAAAATCAAATTGCGTAAATCTCGCTAGTTTCGATCTAAAACGATATAGCCCGTTGTTTTTAGCCGGAATACATGTTTTCGCGCAGTTCTGAGGGAAAACGTTTACACCTTTCTCTCGTCTACTCCTCGACGACTCTTCAAATCGATGTTCGTGAATCTCGCTAGTTTCGGTCTAAAACGATGTATCCCGTTGTTTTGAGCCGGAATACAATTTTTCGCGCAGTTCTGAGAGAAAAATTTTAGAGCTCTCTCTCGTCTACTCTTCGACGACTTGTAAAATCAAAGTGCGTAAATATCGCTGGTTTCGAGCTAAAACAATGTATCCCGTTGTTTTGAGCCGGAATCCAAGTCTTCGCGCAGTTCTGAGATAAAAAGTTTACACCTTTCTCTTGTCTACTCTTCGACGACTTGTAAAATCGATGTTCGTGACTTTTGCTAGTTTCGATCTAAAACGATGTATCCCTTTGTTTTGAGCCGGAATACAAGTTTTCGCGCAGTTCTGAGAGAAAAAGTTTACACTTTTCACTCGTCTACTCTTCGACGACTTGTAAAATCAAAGTGCGTAAATCTCGCTAGTTTCAATCTAAAACGATGTATCCCGTTGTTTTGAGCCGGAATACAAGTTTTCGCGCAGTTCTGAGAGAAAACGTTTACACCTTTCTCTCGTCTTCTCTTCGACGACTAGTGAAATTGATGTTCGTGAATCTCGCTCGTTTCGATCTAAAACGATGTATAACGTTGTTTTGAGCCGGAATACAAGTTTTCGCGCAGTTCTGAAAGAAAAAATTTACAGCTTTCTCTCGTCTACTCTCTTCGACTTGTAAAATCTAAGTGCGTAAATCTTGTTCGTTTCGATCAAAGACGATGTATCCCGTTGTTTTGAGCCGGAATACAAGTTTTCCCGCAGTTCTGAGAGAAAATCTTTACAGCTTTGTCACGTCCACTCTCGACGACTTGTAAAATTGAAGTGCGTAAATATCGCTAGTTTCGATCTAAAACGATGTATTCCGTTGTTTTGAGCCGGAATATAAGTTTTCGCGCAGTTCTGAGAGAAAAAGTTTACGGCTCTCTCTCGTCTACTCTTCGACTTGTAAAATCGATGTTCGTGAATCTCGCTAGTTTCGATCTAAAACGATGTATCTCGTTGTTTTGAGCCGGAATACAAGTTTTCGCGCAGTTTTGAGAGAAAAAGGTTACAGCTCTCTCTCGTCTACTCTTCGACGATTTGTAAAATCAAATTGCGTAAATCTCGCTAGTTTCGATCTAAAACGATGTACCCCGTTGTTTTTAGCCGGAATACATATTTTCGCGCAGTCCTGAGGGAAAACGTTTTCACCTTTCTCGCGTCTACTCTTCGAAGACTTGTAAAATCGGTGTTCGTGAATCTCGCTAGTTTCGATCTAAAACGATGTATCCCGTTGTTTTGAGCCGGAATACAATTTTTCGCGCAATTCTGAGAGAAAAAGTTTTGAGCTCTCGCTCGTCTACTCTTCGACGACTTGTAAAATCAAAGTGCGTAAATCTCGCTAGTTTCGAGCTACAACAATGTATCCCGTTGTTTTGAGCCGGAATCCAAGTCTTCGCGCAGTTCTGAGAGAAAAAGTTTACACCTTCCTCTTGTCTACTCTTCGACGACTTGTAAAATCGATGTTCGTGAATCTCGCTAGTTTCGATCTAAAACGATGTATCCCGTTGTTTTGTGCCGGAATACAAGTTTTAGCGCAGTTATGAGAGAAATAGTTTACACCTTTCTCTCGTCTACTCTTCGACGACTTGTAAAATCGATGTTCGTGAATCTCGCTAGTTTCGATCTAAAACGATATATCCCGTTGTTTTTAGCCGGAATACAAGTTTTCGCGCAGTTCTGAGAGAAAAAGTACACGTTTCTCTCGTCTACTCTACGACGACTTGTAAAATCGGTGTTCGTGACTTTTGCTAGTTTCGATCTAAAACGATGTATCCCGTTGTTTTGAGCCGGAATACATGTTCTCGCGCAGTTCTGAGAGAAAACGTTTACACTTTTCTCTCGTCTACTCTTCGACGACTAGTGAAATTGATGTTCGTGAATCTCTCTAGTTTCGATCTAAAACGATGTATCCCGTTGTTTTGACCCGGAATACAAGTTTTCGCGCAGTTCTGAGAGAAAAGCTTTACAGCTTTCTCTCGTTTACTCTTCGACGACTTGTAAAATCAAAGTGCGTAAATCTCGCTAGTTCCGATCTAAAACGATGTATCCCGTTGTTTTGAGCCGGAATACAAGTTTTCGCGCAGTTCTGAGAGAAAAAGTTTACACCTTTCTCTCATCTTCTCTTCGACGACTAGTGAAATTGATGTTCGTGAATCTCGCTAGTTTCGATCTAAAACGATGTATTCCGTTGTTTTGAGCCGGAATATAAGTTTTCGTGCAGTTCTGAGAGAAAAGCTTTACAGCTTTCTCTCGTTTACTCTATACGACTTGTAAAACCAAGGTGCGTAAATCTCGCTAGTTTCGATCAAAAACGATGTATAACGTTGTTTTGAGCCGGAATACAAGTTTTCGCGCAGTTCTGAGAGAAAAACTTTACAGCTTTCTCTCGTCTACTCTCGACGACTTGTAAAATTGAAGTGCGTAAATATCGCTAGTTTCGATCTAAAACGATGTATCTCGTTGTTTAGAGCCGGAATTCAAGTTTTCGCGCAGTTCTGAGAGAAAAAGTTTACGCCTTTCTCTCGTCTACTCTTCGATGACTTGTAAAATCGGTGTTCGTGAATATTGCTAGTTTCGATCCAAAACGATGTATCCCGTTGTTTTGAGCCGAATACAAGTTTTCGCGCAGTTATGAGAGAAAAAGTTTACACCTTTCTCTCGTCTACTCTTCGACGACTTGTAAAATCAAATTGCGTAAATCTCGCTAGTTTCGATCTAAAACGATGTATCCCGTTGTTTTGAGCCGGAATACAAGTTTTAGCGCAGTTATGAGAGAAAAAGTTTACACCTTTCTCTCGTCTACTCTTCGACGACTTGTAAAATCGATGTTCGTGAATCTCGCTAGTTTCGATCTAAAACGATGTATCCCGTTGTTTTGAGCCGGAATACAAGTTTTCGCGCAGTTATGAGAGAAAAAGTTTGCAGCTCTCGTCTACTCTTCGACGACTTGTAAAATCGAAGTGCGTAAATATCGCTAGTTTCGATCTAAAACGATGTATCTCGTTGTTTAGAGCCGGAATTCAAGTTTTCGGGCAGTTCTGAGAGAAAAAGATTACGCCTTTCTCTCGTCTACTCTTCGATGACTTGTAAAATCGGTGTTCGTGAATATTGCTAGTTTCGATCTAAAACGATGTATCCCGTTGTTTTGAGCCGAATACAAGTTTTCGCGCAGTTCTGAGAGAAAAAGTTTACACCTTTCTCTTGTATACTCTTCGACGACTTGTAAAATTGATGTTCGTGAATCTCGCTAGTTTCGATCTAAAACGATGTATTCCGTTGTTTTGAGCCGGAATACAAGTTTTCGCGCAGTTTTGAGAGAAAAAGGTTACAGCTCTCTCTCGTCTACTCTTCGACGACTTGTAAAATCAAATTGCGTAAATCTCGCTAGTTTCGATCTAAAACGATATACCCCGTTGTTTTTAGCCGGAATACATGTTTTCGCGCAGTTCTGAGGGAAAACGTTTACACCTTTCTCTCGTCTACTCCTCGACGACTCTTAAAATCGATGTTCGTGAATCTCGCTAGTTTCGGTCTAAAACGATGTATCCCGTTGTTTTGAGCCGGAATACAATTTTTCGCGCAGTTCTGAGAGAAAAATTTTAGAGCTCTCTCTCGTCTACTCTTCGACAACTTGTAAAATCAAAGTGCGTAAATATCGCTGGTTTCGAGCTAAAACAATGTATCCCGTTGTTTTGAGCCGGAATCCAAGTCTTCGCGCAGTTCTGAGAGAAAAAGTTTACACCTTCCTCTTGTCTACTCTTCGACGACTTGTAAAATCGATGTTCGTGAATCTCGCTAGTTTCGATCTAAAACGATGTATCCCGTTGGTTTGAGCCGGAATACAAGTTTTCGCGCAGTTCTGAAAGCAAAAATTTACAGCTTTCTCTCGTCTACTCTCTTCGACTTGTAAAATCTAAGTGCGTAAATCTTGTTCGTTTCGATCAAAGACGATGTATCCCGTGGTTTTGAGCCGGAATACAAGTTTTCCCGCAGTTCTGAGAGAAAATCTTTACAGCTTTGTCACGTCCACTCTCGACGACTTGTAAAATTGAAGTGCGTAAATATCGCTAGTTTCGATCTAAAACGATGTATTCCGTTGTTTTGAGCCGGAATATAAGTTTTCGCGCAGTTCTGAGAGAAAAAGTTTACGGCTCTCTCTCGTCTACTCTTCGGCTTGTAAAATCGATGTTCGTGAATCTCGCTAGTTTCGATCTAAAACAATGTATCTCGTTGTTTTGAGCCGGAATACAAGTTTTCGCGCAGTTTTGAGAGAAAAAGGTTACAGCTCTCTCTCGTCTACTCTTCGACGACTTGTAAAATCAAATTGCGTAAATCTCGCTAGTTTCGATCTAAAACGATGTACCCCGTTGTTTTTAGCCGGAATACATATTTTCGCGCAGTCCTGAGGGAAAACGTTTTCACCTTTCTCGCGTCTACTCTTCGAAGACTAGTAAAATCGGTGTTCGTGAATCTCGCTAGTTTCGATCTAAAACGATGTATCCCGTTGTTTTGAGCCGGAATACAATTTTTCGCGCAATTCTGAGAGAAAAAGTTTAGAGCTCTCGCTCGTCTACTCTTGACGACTTGTAAAATCAAAGCGTAAATCTCGCTAGTTTCGAGCTAAAACAATGTATCCCGTTGTTTTGAGCCGGAATCCAAGTTTTCGCGCAGTTCTGAGAGAAAAAGTTTACACCTTTCTCTTGTCTACTCTTCGACGACTTGTAAAATCGATGTTCGTGAATCTCGCTAGTTTCGATCTAAAACGATGTATCCCGTTGGTTTGAGCCGGAATACAATTTTCCGCGCAGTTCTGAGAGAAAAATTTTAGAGCTCTCTCTCGTCTACTCTTCGACGACTTGTAAAATCAAAGTGCGTAAATCTCGCTAGTTTCGAGCTACAACAATGTATCCCGTTGTTTTGAGCCGGAATCCAAGTCTTCGCGCAGTTCTGAGAGAAAAAGTTTACACCTTCCTCTTGTCTACTCTTCGACGACTTGTAAAATCGATGTTCGTGAATCTCGCTAGTTTCGATCTAAAACGATGTATCCCGTTGTTTTTAGCCGGAATACAAGTTTTCGCGCAGTTCTGAGAGAAAAAGTACACGTTTCTCTTGTCTACTCTACGACGACTTGTAAAATCGGTGTTCGTGACTTTTGCTAGTTTCGATCTAAAACGATGTATCCCGTTGTTTTGAGCCGGAATACAAGTTCTCGCGCAGTTCTGAGAGAAAACGTTTACACTTTTCTCTCGTCTACTCTTCGACGACTAGTGAAATTGATGTTCGTGAATCTCTCTAGTTTCGATCTAAAACGATGTATCCCGTTGTTTTGACCCGGAATACAAGTTTTCGCGCAGTTCTGAATGAAAAGCTTTACAGCTTTCTCTCGTTTACTCTTCGACGACTTGTAAAATCGATGTTCGTGAATCTCGCTAGTTTCGATCTAAAACGATGTATCCCGTTGGTTTGAGCCGGAATACAATTTTCCGCGCAGTTCTGAGAGAAAAAATTTACAGCTCTCTCTCGTCTACTCTTCGACGAGTGCGTAAATCTCGCTAGTTTCGAGCTAAAACAATGTATCCCGTTGTTTGGAGCCGGAATCCAAGTTTTCGCGCAGTTCTGAGAGAAAAAGTACACCTTTCTCTTGTCTACTCTTCGACGACTTGTAAAATCGGTGTTCGTGACTTTTGCTAGTTTCGATCTAAAACGATGTATCCCGTTGTTTTGAGCCGGAATACAAGTTTTCGCGCAGTTCTGAGAGAAAAATTTTAGAGCTCTCTCTCGTCTACTCTTCAACGACTTGTAAAATCAAAGTGCGTAAATCTCGCTAGTTTCGAGCTAAAACAATGTATCCCGTTGTTTTGAGCCGGAATCCAAGTCTTCGCGCAGTTCTGAGAGAAAAAGTTTACACCTTCCTCTTGTCTACTCTTCGACGACTTGTAAAATCGATGTTCGTGAATCTCGCTAGTTTCGATCTAAAACGATGTATCCCGTTGTTTTGTGCCGGAATACAAGTTTTAGCGCAGTTATGAGAGAAAAAGTTTACACCTTTCTCTCGTCTACTCTTCGACGACTTGTAAAATCGATGTTCGTGAATCTCGCTAGTTTCGATCTAAAACGATGTATCCCGTTGTTTTTAGCCGGAATACAAGTTTTCGCGCAGTTCTGAAAGAAAAAGTACACGTTTCTCTCGTCTACTCTACGACGACTTGTAAAATCGGTGTTCGTGACTTTTGCTAGTTTCGATCTAAAACGATGTATCCCGTTGTTTTGAGCCGGAATACAAGTTCTCGCGCAGTTTTGAGAGAAAACGTTTACACTTTTCTCTCGTCTACTCTTCGACGACTAGTGAAATTGATGTTCGTGAATCTCTCTAGTTTCGATCTAAAACGATGTATCCCGTTGTTTTGACCCGGAATACAAGTTTTCGCGCAGTTCTGAGAGAAAAGCTTTACAGCTTTCTCTCGTTTACTCTCTACGACTTGTAAAACCAAGGAGCGTAAACCTCGCTAGTTTCGATCAAAAACGATGTATAACGTTGTTTTGAGCCGGAATACAAGTTTTCGCGCAGTTCTGAGAGAAAAACTTTACAGCTTTCTCTCGTCTACTCTCGACGACTTGTAAAACCAAAGTGCGAAAATCTCGCTAGTTTTTATCTAAAACGATGTATCCCGTTGTTTTGAGCCGGTATACAAGTTTTCGCGCACTTCTGAGAGAAAAAGTTTACGGCTCTCTCTCGTCTACTCTTCGACTTCTAAAATCTAAGTGCGTAAATCTTGCTAGTTTCGATCTAAAACGATGTATCCCGTTGTTTTGAGCCGGAATACAAGTTTTCGCGCAGTTCTGACAGAAAACGTTTACACTTTTCTCTCGTCTACTCTTCGACGACTTGAAAAATCAAAGTGCGTAAATCTCGCTAGTTTCTAGCTAAAACAATGTATCCGGTTGTTTTGAGCCGGAATCCAAGTTTTCGCGCAGTTCTGAGAGAAAAAGTACACATTTCTCTCGTCTACTCTTCGTCGACTTGTAAAATCGGTGTTCGTGACTTTTGCTAGTTTCGATCTAAAACGATGTATCCCGTTGTTTTGAGCCGGATTACAAGTTTTCGCGCAGTTCTGAGAGAAAAAGTTTACACTTTTCACTCGTCTACTCTTCGACGACTTGTAAAATCAAAGTGCGTAAATCTCGCTAGTTTCGATCTAAAACGATGTATCCCGTTGTTTTGAGCCGGAATACAAGTTTTCGCGCAGTTCTGAGAGAAAAAGTTTACACCTTTCTCTCGTCTTCTCTTCGACGACTAGTGAAATTGATGTTCGTGAATCTCGCTAGTTTCAATCTAAAACGATGTATTCCGTTGTTTTGAGCCGGAATATAAGTTTTCGTGCAGTTCTGAGAGAAAAGCTTTACAGCTTTCTCTCGTTTACTCTATACGACTTGTAAAACCAAGGTGCGTAAATCTCGCTAGTTTCGATCAAAAACGATGTATAACGTTGTTTTGAGCCGGAATACAAGTTTTCGCGCAGTTCTGAGAGAAAAACTTTACAGCTTTCTCTCGTCTACTCTCGACGACTTGTAAAATTGAAGTGCGTAAATATCGCTAGTTTCGATCTAAAACGATGTATCTCGTTGTTTAGAGCCGGAATTCAAGTTTTCGCGCAGTTCTGAGAGAAAAAGTTTACGCCTTTCTCTCGTCTACTCTTCGATGACTTGTAAAATCGGTGTTCGTGAATATTGCTAGTTTCGATCCAAAACGATGTATCCCGTTGTTTTGAGCCGAATACAAGTTTTCGCGCAGTTATGAGAGAAAAAGTTTACACCTTTCTCTCGTCTACTCTTCGACGACTTGTAAAATCAAATTGCGTAAATCTCGCTAGTTTCGATCTAAAACGATGTATCCCGTTGTTTTGAGCCGGAATACAAGTTTTAGCGCAGTTATGAGAGAAAAAGTTTACACCTTTCTCTCGTCTACTCTTCGACGACTTGTAAAATCGATGTTCGTGAATCTCGCTAGTTTCGATCTAAAACGATGTATCCCGTTGTTTTGAGCCGGAATACAAGTTTTCGCGCAGTTATGAGAGAAAAAGTTTGCAGCTCTCGTCTACTCTTCGACGACTTGTAAAATCGAAGTGCGTAAATATCGCTAGTTTCGATCTAAAACGATGTATCTCGTTGTTTAGAGCCGGAATTCAAGTTTTCGGGCAGTTCTGAGAGAAAAAGATTACGCCTTTCTCTCGTCTACTCTTCGATGACTTGTAAAATCGGTGTTCGTGAATATTGCTAGTTTCGATCTAAAACGATGTATCCCGTTGTTTTGAGCCGAATACAAGTTTTCGCGCAGTTCTGAGAGAAAAAGTTTACACCTTTCTCTTGTATACTCTTCGACGACTTGTAAAATTGATGTTCGTGAATCTCGCTAGTTTCGATCTAAAACGATGTATTCCGTTGTTTTGAGCCGGAATACAAGTTTTCGCGCAGTTTTGAGAGAAAAAGGTTACAGCTCTCTCTCGTCTACTCTTCGACGACTTGTAAAATCAAATTGCGTAAATCTCGCTAGTTTCGATCTAAAACGATATACCCCGTTGTTTTTAGCCGGAATACATGTTTTCGCGCAGTTCTGAGGGAAAACGTTTACACCTTTCTCTCGTCTACTCCTCGACGACTCTTAAAATCGATGTTCGTGAATCTCGCTAGTTTCGGTCTAAAACGATGTATCCCGTTGTTTTGAGCCGGAATACAATTTTTCGCGCAGTTCTGAGAGAAAAATTTTAGAGCTCTCTCTCGTCTACTCTTCGACAACTTGTAAAATCAAAGTGCGTAAATATCGCTGGTTTCGAGCTAAAACAATGTATCCCGTTGTTTTGAGCCGGAATCCAAGTCTTCGCGCAGTTCTGAGAGAAAAAGTTTACACCTTCCTCTTGTCTACTCTTCGACGACTTGTAAAATCGATGTTCGTGAATCTCGCTAGTTTCGATTTAAAACGATGTATCCCGTTGTTTTGTGCCGGAATACAAGTTTTAGCGCAGTTATGAGAGAAAAAGTTTACACCTTTCTCTCGTCTACTCTTCGACGACTTGTAAAATCGATGTTCGTGACTTTTGCTAGTTTCGATCTAAAACGATGTATCCCTTTGTTTTGAGCCGGAATACAAGTTTTCGCGCAGTTCTGAGAGAAAAAGTTTACACTTTTCACTCGTCTACTCTTCAACGACTTGTAAAATCAAAGTGCGTAAATCTCGCTAGTTTCGATCTAAAACGATGTATCCCGTTGTTTTGAGCCGGAATACAAGTTTTCGCGCAGTTCTGAGAGAAAAAGTTTACACCTTTCTCTCGTCTTCTCTTCGACGACTAGTGAAATTGATGTTCGTGAATCTCGCTCGTTTCGATCTAAAACGATGTATAACGTTGTTTTGAGCTGGAATACAAGTTTTCGCGCAGTTCTGAAAGAAAAAATTTACAGCTTTCTCTCGTCTACTCTCTTCGACTTGTAAAATCTAAGTGCGTAAATCTTGTTCGTTTCGATCAAAGACGATGTATCCCGTTGTTTTGAGCTGGAATACAAGTTTTCCCGCAGTTCTGAGAGAAAATCTTTACAGCTTTGTCACGTCCACTCTCGACGACTTGTAAAATTGAAGTGCGTAAATATCGCTAGTTTCGATCTAAAACGATGTATTCCGTTGTTTTGAGCCGGAATATAAGTTTTCGCGCAGTTCTGAGAGAAAAAGTTTACGGCTCTCTCTCGTCTACTCTTCGACTTGTAAAATCGATGTTCGTGAATCTCGCTAGTTTCGATCTAAAACGATGTATCTCGTTGTTTTGAGCCGGAATACAAGTTTTCGCGCAGTTTTGAGAGAAAAAGGTTACAGCTCTCTCTCGTCTACTCTTCGACGACTTGTAAAATCAAATTGCGTAAATCTCGCTAGTTTCGATCTAAAACGATGTACCCCGTTGTTTTTAGCCGGAATACATATTTTCGCGCAGTCCTGAGGGAAAACGTTTTCACCTTTCTCGCGTCTACTCTTCGAAGACTTGTAAAATCGGTGTTCGTGAATCTCGCTAGTTTCGATCTAAAACGATGTATCCCGTTGTTTTCAGCCGGAATACAATTTTTCGCGCAATTCTGAGAGAAAAAGTTTAGAGCTCTCGCTCGTCTACTCTTGACGACTTGTAAAATCAAAGCGTAAATCTCGCTAGTTTCGAGCTAAAACAATGTATCCCGTTGTTTTGAGCCGGAATCCAAGTTTTCGCGCAGTTCTGAGAGAAAAAGTTTACACCTTTCTCTTGTCTACTCTTCGACGACTTGTAAAATCGATGTTCGTGAATCTCGCTAGTTTCGATCTAAAACGATGTATCCCGTTGGTTTGAGCCGGAATACAATTTTCCGCGCAGTTCTGAGAGAAAAATTTTAGAGCTATCTCTCGTCTACTCTTCGACGACTTGTAAAATCAAAGTGCGTAAATCTCGCTAGTTTCGAGCTACAACAATGTATCCCGTTGTTTTGAGCCGGAATCCAAGTCTTCGCGCAGTTCTGAGAGAAAAAGTTTACACCTTCCTCTTGTCTACTCTTCGACGACTTGTAAAATCGATGTTCGTGAATCTCGCTAGTTTCGATTTAAAACGATGTATCCCGTTGTTTTGTGCCGGAATACAAGTTTTAGCGCAGTTATGAGAGAAAAAGTTTACACCTTTCTCTCGTCTACTCTTCGACGACTTGTAAAATCGATGTTCGTGAATCTCGCTAGTTTCGATCTAAAACGATGTATCCCGTTGTTTTGAGCCGGAATACAATTTTTCGCGCAGTTCTGAGAGAAAAATTTTAGAGCTCTCTCTCGTCTACTCTTCGACAACTTGTAAAATCAAAGTGCGTAAATATCGCTGGTTTCGAGCTAAAACAATGTATCCCGTTGTTTTGAGCCGGAATCCAAGTCTTCGCGCAGTTCTGAGAGAAAAAGTTTACACCTTCCTCTTGTCTACTCTTCGACGACTTGTAAAATCGATGTTCGTGAATCTCGCTAGTTTCGATTTAAAACGATGTATCCCGTTGTTTTGTGCCGGAATACAAGTTTTAGCGCAGTTATGAGAGAAAAAGTTTACACCTTTCTCTCGTCTACTCTTCGACGACTTGTAAAATCGATGTTCGTGACTTTTGCTAGTTTCGATCTAAAACGATGTATCCCTTTGTTTTGAGCCGGAATACAAGTTTTCGCGCAGTTCTGAGAGAAAAAGTTTACACTTTTCACTCGTCTACTCTTCGACGACTTGTAAAATCAAAGTGCGTAAATCTCGCTAGTTTCGATCTAAAACGATGTATCCCGTTGTTTTGAGCCGGAATACAAGTTTTCGCGCAGTTCTGAGAGAAAAAGTTTACACCTTTCTCTCGTCTTCTCTTCGACGACTAGTGAAATTGATGTTCGTGAATCTCGCTCGTTTCGATCTAAAACGATGTATAACGTTGTTTTGAGCTGGAATACAAGTTTTCGCGCAGTTCTGAAAGAAAAAATTTACAGCTTTCTCTCGTCTACTCTCTTCGACTTGTAAAATCTAAGTGCGTAAATCTTGTTCGTTTCGATCAAAGACGATGTATCCCGTTGTTTTGAGCTGGAATACAAGTTTTCCCGCAGTTCTGAGAGAAAATCTTTACAGCTTTGTCACGTCCACTCTCGACGACTTGTAAAATTGAAGTGCGTAAATATCGCTAGTTTCGATCTAAAACGATGTATTCCGTTGTTTTGAGCCGGAATATAAGTTTTCGCGCAGTTCTGAGAGAAAAAGTTTACGGCTCTCTCTCGTCTACTCTTCGACTTGTAAAATCGATGTTCGTGAATCTCGCTAGTTTCGATCTAAAACGATGTATCTCGTTGTTTTGAGCCGGAATACAAGTTTTCGCGCAGTTTTGAGAGAAAAAGGTTACAGCTCTCTCTCGTCTACTCTTCGACGACTTGTAAAATCAAATTGCGTAAATCTCGCTAGTTTCGATCTAAAACGATGTACCCCGTTGTTTTTAGCCGGAATACATATTTTCGCGCAGTCCTGAGGGAAAACGTTTTCACCTTTCTCGCGTCTACTCTTCGAAGACTTGTAAAATCGGTGTTCGTGAATCTCGCTAGTTTCGATCTAAAACGATGTATCCCGTTGTTTTCAGCCGGAATACAATTTTTCGCGCAATTCTGAGAGAAAAAGTTTAGAGCTCTCGCTCGTCTACTCTTGACGACTTGTAAAATCAAAGCGTAAATCTCGCTAGTTTCGAGCTAAAACAATGTATCCCGTTGTTTTGAGCCGGAATCCAAGTTTTCGCGCAGTTCTGAGAGAAAAAGTTTACACCTTTCTCTTGTCTACTCTTCGACGACTTGTAAAATCGATGTTCGTGAATCTCGCTAGTTTCGATCTAAAACGATGTATCCCGTTGGTTTGAGCCGGAATACAATTTTCCGCGCAGTTCTGAGAGAAAAATTTTAGAGCTATCTCTCGTCTACTCTTCGACGACTTGTAAAATCAAAGTGCGTAAATCTCGCTAGTTTCGAGCTACAACAATGTATCCCGTTGTTTTGAGCCGGAATCCAAGTCTTCGCGCAGTTCTGAGAGAAAAAGTTTACACCTTCCTCTTGTCTACTCTTCGACGACTTGTAAAATCGATGTTCGTGAATCTCGCTAGTTTCGATTTAAAACGATGTATCCCGTTGTTTTGTGCCGGAATACAAGTTTTAGCGCAGTTATGAGAGAAAAAGTTTACACCTTTCTCTCGTCTACTCTTCGACGACTTGTAAAATCGATGTTCGTGAATCTCGCTAGTTTCGATCTAAAACGATGTATCCCTTTGTTTTTAGCCGGAATACAAGTTTTCGCGCAGTTGTGAGAGAAAAAGTACACGTTTCTCTCGTCTACTCTACGACGACTTGTAAAATCGGTGTTCGTGACTTTTGCTAGTTTCGATCTAAAACGATGTATCCCGTTGTTTTGAGCCGGAATACAAGTTCTCGCGCAGTTCTGAGAGAAAACGTTTACACTTTTCTCTCGTCTACTCTTCGACGACTAGTGAAATTGATGTTCGTGAATCTCTCTAGTTTCGATCTAAAACGATGTATCCCGTTGTTTTGACCCGGAATACAAGTTTTCGCGCAGTTCTGAGAGAAAAGCTTTACAGCTTTCTCTCGTTTACTCTTCGACGACTTGTAAAATCGATGTTCGTGAATCTCGCTAGTTTCGATCTAAAACGATGTATCCCGTTGGTTTGAGCCGGAATACAAGTTTTCGCGCAGTTCTGAAAGCAAAAATTTACAGCTTTCTCTCGTCTACTCTCTTCGACTTGTAAAATCTATGTGCGTAAATCTTGTTCGTTTCGATCAAAGACGATGTATCCCGTGGTTTTGAGCCGGAATACAAGTTTTCCCGCAGTTCTGAGAGAAAATCTTTACAGCTTTGTCACGTCCACTCTCGACGACTTGTAAAATTGAAGTGCGTAAATATCGCTAGTTTCGATCTAAAACGATGTATTCCGTTGTTTTGAGCCGGAATATAAGTTTTCGCGCAGTTCTGAGAGAAAAAGTTTACGGCTCTCTCTCGTCTACTCTTCGGCTTGTAAAATCGATGTTCGTGAATCTCGCTAGTTTCGATCTAAAACAATGTATCTCGTTGTTTTGAGCCGGAATACAAGTTTTCGCGCAGTTTTGAGAGAAAAAGGTTACAGCTCTCTCTCGTCTACTCTTCGACGACTTGTAAAATCAAATTGCGTAAATCTCGCTAGTTTCGATCTAAAACGATGTACCCCGTTGTTTTTAGCCGGAATACATATTTTCGCGCAGTCCTGAGGGAAAACGTTTTCACCTTTCTCGCGTCTACTCTTCGAAGACTTGTAAAATCGGTGTTCGTGAATCTCGCTAGTTTCGATCTAAAACGATGTATCCCGTTGTTTTGAGCCGGAATACAATTTTTCGCGCAATTCTGAGAGAAAAAGTTTAGAGCTCTCGCTCGTCTACTCTTGACGGCTTGTAAAATCAAAGCGTAAATCTCGCTAGTTTCGAGCTAAAACAATGTATCCCGTTGTTTTGAGCCGGAATCCAAGTTTTCGCGCAGTTCTGAGAGAAAAAGTTTACACCTTTCTCTTGTCTACTCTTCGACGACTTGTAAAATCGATGTTCGTGAATCTCGCTAGTTTCGATCTAAAACGATGTATCCCGTTGGTTTGAGCCGGAATACAATTTTCCGCGCAGTTCTGAGAGAAAAATTTTAGAGCTCTCTCTCGTCTACTCTTCGACGACTTGTAAAATCAAAGTGCGTAAATCTCGCTAGTTTCGAGCTACAACAATGTATCCCGTTGTTTTGAGCCGGAATCCAAGTCTTCGCGCAGTTCTGAGAGAAAAAGTTTACACCTTCCTCTTGTCTACTCTTCGACGACTTGTAAAATCGATGTTCGTGAATCTCGCTAGTTTCGATCTAAAACGATGTATCCCGTTGTTTTTAGCCGGAATACAAGTTTTCGCGCAGTTCTGAGAGAAAAAGTACACGTTTCTCTTGTCTACTCTACGACGACTTGTAAAATCGGTGTTCGTGACTTTTGCTAGTTTCGATCTAAAACGATGTATCCCGTTGTTTTGAGCCGGAATACAAGTTCTCGCGCAGTTCTGAGAGAAAACGTTTACACTTTTCTCTCGTCTACTCTTCGACGACTAGTGAAATTGATGTTCGTGAATCTCTCTAGTTTCGATCTAAAACGATGTATCCCGTTGTTTTGACCCGGAATACAAGTTTTCGCGCAGTTCTGAATGAAAAGCTTTACAGCTTTCTCTCGTTTACTCTTCGACGACTTGTAAAATCGATGTTCGTGAATCTCGCTAGTTTCGATCTAAAACGATGTATCCCGTTGGTTTGAGCCGGAATACAATTTTCCGCGCAGTTCTGAGAGAAAAAATTTACAGCTCTCTCTCGTCTACTCTTCGACGAGTGCGTAAATCTCGCTAGTTTCGAGCTAAAACAATGTATCCCGTTGTTTGGAGCCGGAATCCAAGTTTTCGCGCAGTTCTGAGAGAAAAAGTACACCTTTCTCTTGTCTACTCTTCGACGACTTGTAAAATCGGTGTTCGTGACTTTTGCTAGTTTCGATCTAAAACGATGTATCCCGTTGTTTTGAGCCGGAATACAAGTTTTCGCGCAGTTCTGAGAGAAAAAGTTTAGAGCTCTCTCTCGTCTACTCTTCGACGACTTGTAAAATCAAAGTGCGTAAATCTCGCTAGTTTCGAGCTAAAACAATGTATCCCGTTGTTTTGAGCCGGAATCCAAGTCTTCGCGCAGTTCTGAGAGAAAAAGTTTACACCTTCCTCTTGTCTACTCTTCGACGACTTGTAAAATCGATGTTCGTGAATCTCGCTAGTTTCGATCTAAAACGATGTATCCCGTTGTTTTGTGCCGGAATACAAGTTTTAGCGCAGTTATGAGAGAAAAAGTTTACACCTTTTTCTCGTCTACTCTTCGACGACTTGTAAAATCGATGTTCGTGAATCTCGCTAGTTTCGATCTAAAACGATGTATCCCGTTGTTTTTAGCCGGAATACAAGTTTTCGCGCAGTTCTGAAAGAAAAAGTACACGTTTCTCTCGTCTACTCTACGACGACTTGTAAAATCGGTGTTCGTGACTTTTGCTAGTTTCGATCTAAAACGATGTATCCCGTTGTTTTGAGCCGGAATACAAGTTCTCGCGCAGTTCTGAGAGAAAACGTTTACACTTTTCTCTCGTCTACTCTTCGACGACTAGTGAAATTGATGTTCGTGAATCTCTCTAGTTTCGATCTAAAACGATGTATCCCGTTGTTTTGACCCGGAATACAAGTTTTCGCGCAGTTCTGAGAGAAAAGCTTTACAGCTTTCTCTCGTTTACTCTCTACGACTTGTAAAACCAAGGAGCGTAAACCTCGCTAGTTTCGATCAAAAACGATGTATAACGTTGTTTTGAGCCGGAATACAAGTTTTCGCGCAGTTCTGAGAGAAAAACTTTACAGCTTTCTCTCGTCTACTCTCGACGACTTGTAAAACCAAAGTGCGAAAATCTCGCTAGTTTTTATCTAAAACGATGTATCCCGTTGTTTTGAGCCGGTATACAAGTTTTCGCGCACTTCTGAGAGAAAAAGTTTACGGCTCTCTCTCGTCTACTCTTCGACTTCTAAAATCTAAGTGCGTAAATCTTGCTAGTTTCGATCTAAAACGATGTATCCCGTTGTTTTGAGCCGGAATACAAGTTTTCGCGCAGTTCTGACAGAAAACGTTTACACTTTTCTCTCGTCTACTCTTCGACGACTTGAAAAATCAAAGTGCGTAAATCTCGCTAGTTTCTAGCTAAAACAATGTATCCGGTTGTTTTGAGCCGGAATCCAAGTTTTCGCGCAGTTCTGAGAGAAAAAGTACACATTTCTCTCGTCTACTCTTCGTCGACTTGTAAAATCGGTGTTCGTGACTTTTGCTAGTTTCGATCTAAAACGATGTATCCCGTTGTTTTGAGCCGGATTACAAGTTTTCGCGCAGTTCTGAGAGAAAAAGTTTACACTTTTCACTCGTCTACTCTTCGACGACTTGTAAAATCAAAGTGCGTAAATCTCGCTAGTTTCGATCTAAAACGATGTATCCCGTTGTTTTGAGCCGGAATACAAGTTTTCGCGCAGTTCTGAGAGAAAAAGTTTACACCTTTCTCTCGTCTTCTCTTCGACGACTAGTGAAATTGATGTTCGTGAATCTCGCTAGTTTCAATCTAAAACGATGTATTCCGTTGTTTTGAGCCGGAATATAAGTTTTCGTGCAGTTCTGAGAGAAAAGCTTTACAGCTTTCTCTCGTTTACTCTCTACGACTTGTAAAACCAAGGTGCGTAAATCTCGCTAGTTTCGATCAAAAACGATGTAAAACTTTGTTTTGAGCCGGAATACAAGTTTTCGCGCAGTTCTGAGAGAAAAGCTTTACAGCTTTTTCTCGTTTACTCTCTACGACTTGTAAAACCAAGGTGCGTAAATCTCGCTAGTTTCGATCAAAAACGATGTATAACGTGTTTTGAGCCGGAATACAAGTTTTCGCGCAGTTCTGAGAGAAAAAGTTTACAGCTTTCTCTCGTCTACTCTTCGAAGACTTGTAAAATCGGTGTTCGTGAATCTCGCTAGTTTCGATCTAAAACGATGTATCCCGTTGTTTTGAGCCGGAATACAATATTTCGCGCAGTTCTGAGAGAAAAAGTTTAGAGCTCTCACTCGTCTACTCTTGACGACTTGTAAAATCAAAATGCGTAAATCTCGCTAGTTTCGAGCTAAAACAATGTATCCCGTTGTTTTGAGCCGGAATCCAAGTTTTCGCGCAGTTCTGAGAGAAAAAGTTTACACCTTTCTCTTGTCTACTCTTCGACGACTTGTAAAATCGAAGTGCGTAAATATCGCTAGTTTCGATCTAAAACGATGTATCTCGTTGTTTAGAGCCGGAATTCAAGTTTTCGGGCAGTTCTGAGAGAAAAAGATTACGCCTTTCTCTCGTCTACTCTTCGATGACTTGTAAAATCGGTGTTCGTGAATATAGCTAGTTTCGATCTAAAACGATGTATCCCGTTGTTTTGAGCCGAATACAAGTTTTCGCGCCGTTCTGAGAGAAAAGGTTTACACCTTTCTCTTGTATACTCTTCGACGACTTGTAAAATTGATGTTCGTGAATCTGGCTAGTTTCGATCTAAAACGATGTATTCCGTTGTTTTGAGCCGGAATATAAGTTTTCGCGCAGTTCTGAGAGAAAAAGTACAACTTTCTCTTGTCTACTCTTCGACGACTTGTAAAATCGATGTTCGTGAATCTCGCTAGTTTCGATATAAAACGATGTATCCCGTTGGTTTGAGCCGGAATACAATTTTCCGCGCAGTTCTGAGAGAAAAAATTTACAGCTCTCTCTCGTCTACTCTTCGACGAGTGCGTAAATCTCGCTAGTTTCGAGCTAAAACAATGTTCCTGTTGTTTGGAGCCGGAATCCATGTTTTCGCGCAGTTCTGAGAGAAAAAGTACACCTTTCTGTCGTCTACTCTTCGACGACTTGTAAAATCGGTGTTCGTGAATTTTGCTAGTTTCGATCTAAAACGATGTATCCCGTTGTTTTGAGCCGGAATACAAGTTTTCTTCTCAGAGAAAACGTTTACACCTTTCGCTCGTCTACTCTTAGAAGACTTGTAAAATCGGTGTTCGTGAATTTTGCTAGTTTCGATCTAAAACGATGTATCCCATTGTTTTGACCCGGAATACAAGTTTTCGCGCAGTTCTGAGAGAAAAAGTTTACACCTTTCTCGTCCACTCTTCGACGACTTGTAAAATCGATGTTCGTGAATCTCCCTAGTTTCGATCTAAAAAAATGTATCCCGTTGTTTCGAGCCGGAATACAATTTTTCGGCAGTTCTGAGAGGAAAATTTTAGAGCTCTCTTTCGTCTACTCTTCGACGGCTTGTAAAATCGATGTTCGTGAATCTCGCTAGTTTCGATCTAAAACGATGTATCCCGTTGTTTTGAGCCGGAATACAAGTTTTAGCGCAGTTATGAGAGAAAAAGTTTACACCTTTATCTCGTCTACTCTTCGACGACTTGTAAAATCGATGTTCGTGAATCTAGCTAGTTTTGATCTAAAACGATGTATCCCGTTGTTTTGAGCCGGAATACAAGTTTTCGAGCAGTTCTGAGGGAAAACGTTTACACCTTTCGCTCGTCTACTCTTAGAAGACTTGTAAAATCGGTGTTCGTGAATTTTGCTAGTTTCGATCTAAAACGATGTATCCCGTTGTTTTGACCCGGAATACAAGTTTTCGCGCAGTTCTTAGCGAAAAAGTTTACACCTTTCTCGTCCACTCTTCGACGACTTGTAAAATCGATGTTCGTGAATCTCCCTAGTTTCGATCTAAAACGATGTATCCCGTTGTTTCGAGCCGGAATACAATTTTTCGCGCAGTTCTGAGAGGAAAATTTTAGAGCTCTCTCTCGTCTACTCTTCGACGACTTGTAAAATCGATGTTCGTGAATCTCGCTAGTTTCGATCTAAAACGATGTATCCCGTTGTTTTCAGCCGGAATACAAGTTTTCCGCAGTTCTGAGAGAAAAGTGTACAGCTCTCTCTCGTCTACTCTTCGACTACTTGTAAAATCGAAGTGTGTAAATCTCGCTAGTTTTGATCTAAAACGATGTATCCCGTTGTTTTGAGCCGGAATACAAGTTTTCGCGCAGTTCTGAGAGAAAAAGTTTACACCTTTCTTTCGTCTTCTCTTCGACGACTAGTGAAATTGATGTTCGTGACTCTCGCTAGTTTCGATCTAAAACGATGTATTCCGTTGTTTTGAGCCGGAATATAAGTTTTCGTGCAGTTCTGAGAGAAAAGCTTTACAGCTTTCTCTCGTTTACTCTCTACGACTTGTAAAACCAAGGTGCGTAAATCTCGCTAGTTTCGATCAAAAACGATGTATAACGTTGTTTTGAGCCGGAATACAAGTTTTCGCGCAGTTCTGAGAGAAAAACTTTACAGCTTTCTCTCGTCTACTCTCGACGACTTGTAAAATTGAAGTGCGTAAATATCGCTAGTTTCGATCGAAAACGATGTATCTCGTTGTTTAGAGCCGGAATTCAAGTTTTCGCGCAGTTCTGAGAGAAAAAGTTTACGCCTTTCTCTCGTCTACTCTTCGATGACTTGTAAAATCGGTGTTCGTGAATATTGCTAGTTTCGATCTAAAACGATGTATCCCGTTGTTTTGAGCCGAATACAAGTTTTCGCGCAGTTCTGAGAGAAAAAGTTTACACCTTTCTCTCGTCTTCTCTTCGACGACTAGTGAAATTGATGTTCGTGAATCTCGCTAGTTTCGATCTAAAACGATGTATTCCGTTGTTTTGAGCCGGAATATAAGTTTTCGTGCAGTTCTGAGAGAAAAGCTTTACAGCTTTCTCTCGTTTACTCTCTACGACTTGTAAAACCAAGGTGCGTAAATCTCGCTAGTTTCGATCAAAAACGATGTATAACGTTGTTTTGAGCCGGAATACAAGTTTTCGCGCAGTTCTGAGAGAAAAACTTAACAGCTTTCTCTCGTCTACTCTCGACGACTTGTAAAATCGAAGTGCGTAAATATCGCTAGTTTCGATCTAAAACGATGTATCTCGTTGTTTAGAACCGGAATTCAAGTTTTCGCGAAGTTCTGAGAGAAAAAGTTTACGCCTTTCTCTCGTCTACTCTTCGATGACTTGTAAAATCGGTGTTCGAGAATATTGCTAGTTTCGATATAAAACGACGTATCCCGTTGTTTTGAGCCGAATACAAGTTTTCGCGCAGTTCTGAGAGAAAAAGTTTACACCTTTCTCTTGTCTACTCTTCGACGACTTGTAAAATTGATGTTCGTGAATCTCGCTAGTTTCGATCTAAAACGATGTATTCCGTTGTTTTGAGCCGGAATATAAGTTTTCGCGCATTTCTGAGAGAAAAGCTTTACAGCTTTTTCTCGTTTACTCTCTACGACTTGTAAAACCGAAGTGCGAAAATCTCGCTAGTTTTTATCTAAAACGATGTATCCCGTTGTTTTGAGCCGGTATACAAGTTTTCGCGCAGTTCTGAGAGAAAAACTTTACAGCTTTCTCTCGTCTACTCTCGACGACTTGTAAAACCGAAGTGCGAAAATCTCGCTAGTTTTTATCTAAAACGATGTATCCCGTTGTTTTGAGCCGGTATACAAGTTTTCGCGCAGTTCTGAGAGAAAAAGCTTACGGCTCTCTCTCATCTACTCTTCGACTTGTAAAATCGATGTTCGTGAATCTCGCTAGTTTCGATCTAAAACGATGTATCTCGTTGTTTTGAGCCGGAATACAAGTTTTCGCGCAGTTTTGAGAGAAAAAGGTTACTGCTCTCTCTCGTCTACTCTTCGACGACTTGTAAAATGAAATTGCGTAAATCTCGCTAGTTTCGATCTAAACCGATGTACCCCGTTGTTTTTAGCCGGAATACATGTTTTCGCGCAGTTCTGAGGGAAAACGTTTACACCTTTCTCTCGTCTACTCTTCGAAGACTGGTAAAATCGGTGTTCGTGAATCTCGCTAGTTTCGATCTAAAACGATGTATCCCGTTGTTTTGAGCCGGAATACAATATTTCGCGCAGTTCTGAGAGAAAAAGTTTAGAGCTCTCACTCGTCTACTCTTGACGACTTGTAAAATCAAAATGCGTAAATCTCGCTAGTTTCGAGCTAAAACAATGTATCCCGTTGTTTTGAGCCGGAATCCAAGTTTTCGCGCAGTTCTGAGAGAAAAAGTTTACACCTTTCTCTTGTCTACTCTTCGACGACTTGTAAAATCGATGTTCGTGAATCTCGCTAGTTTCGATCTAAAACGATGTATCCCGTTGGTTTGAGCCGGAATACAATTTTCCGCGCAGTTCTGAGAGAAAAAATTTACAGCTCTCTCTCGTCTACTCTTCGACGAGTGCGTAAATCTCGCTAGTTTCGAGCTAAAACAATGTTCCCGTTGTTTGGAGCCGGAATCCATGTTTTCGCGCAGTTCTGAGAGAAAAAGTACACCTTTCTCTCGTCTACTCTTCGACGACTTGTAAAATCGGTGTTCGTGAATTTTGCTAGTTTCGATCTCAAACGATGTATCCCATTGTTTTGAGCCGGAATACAAGTTTTCTTCTCAGAGAAAACGTTTACAGCTTTCGCTCGTCTACTCTTAGAAGACTTGTAAAATCGGTGTTCGTGAATTTTGCTAATTTCGATCTAAAAAGATGTATCCCGTTGTTTTGACCCGGAATACAAGTTTTCGCGCAGTTCTGAGAGAAAAAGTTTACACCTTTCTCGTCCACTCTTCGACGACTTGTAAAATCGATGTTCGTGAATCTCCCTAGTTTCGATCTAAAACAATGTATCCCGTTGTTTCGAGCCGGAATACAATTTTTCGCGCAGTTCTGAGAGGAAAATTTTAGAGCTCTCTCTCGTCTACTCTTCGACGACTTGTAAAATCAAATTGCGTAAATCTCGCTAGTATCGAGCTAAAACAATGTATCCCGTTGTATTGAGCCGGAATACAAGTTTTCGCGCAGTTCTGAGAGAAAAAGCTTACTCCTTTCTCTCGTCTACTCTTCGAAGACTTGTAAAATCGATGTTCGTGAATCTCGCTAGTTTCGATCTAAAACGATGTATCCCGTTCTTTTCAGCCGGAATACAAGTTTTCGCGCAGTTCTGAGAGAAAAGTGTACAGCTCTCTCTCGCCTACTCTTCGACTACTTGTAAAATCGAAGTGTGTAAATCTCGCAAGTTTCGATCAAAAACGATGTATAACGTTGTTTTGAGCCGGAATACAAGTTTTCGCGCAGTTCTGAGAGAAAAACTTTACAGCTTTCTCTCGTCTACTCTCGACGACTTGTAAAATTGAAGTGCGTAAATATCGCTAGTTTCGATCGAAAACGATGTATCTCGTTGTTTAGAGCCGGAATTCAAGTTTTCGCGCAGTTCTGAGAGAAAAAGTTTACGCCTTTCTCTCGTCTACTCTTCGATGACTTGTAAAATCGGTGTTCGTGAATATTGCTAGTTTCGATCTAAAACGATGTATCCCGTTGTTTTGAGCCGAATACAAGTTTTCGCGCAGTTCTGAGAGAAAAAGTTTACACCTTTCTCTCGTCTTCTCTTCGACGACTAGTGAAATTGATGTTCGTGAATCTCGCTAGTTTCGATCTAAAACGATGTATTCCGTTGTTTTGAGCCGGAATATAAGTTTTCGTGCAGTTCTGAGAGAAAAGCTTTACAGCTTTCTCTCGTTTACTCTCTACGACTTGTAAAACCAAGGTGCGTAAATCTCGCTAGTTTCGATCAAAAACGATGTATAACGTTGTTTTGAGCCGGAATACAAGTTTTCGCGCAGTTCTGAGAGAAAAACTTTACAGCTTTCTCTCGTCTACTCTCGACGACTTGTAAAATCGAAGTGCGTAAATATCGCTAGTTTCGATCTAAAACGATGTATCTCGTTGTTTAGAACCGGAATTCAAGTTTTCGCGAAGTTCTGAGAGAAAAAGTTTACGCCTTTCTCTCGTCTACTCTTCGATGACTTGTAAAATCGGTGTTCGAGAATATTGCTAGTTTCGATATAAAACGACGTATCTCGTTGTTTTGAGCCGAATACAAGTTTTCGCGCAGTTCTGAGAGAAAAAGTTTACACCTTTCTCTTGTCTACTCTTCGACGACGTGTAAAATTGATGTTCGAGAATCTCGCTTGTTTCGATCTAAAACGATGTATTCCGTTGTTTTGAGCCGGAATATAAGTTTTCGCGCAGTTCTGAGGGAAAACGTTTACACCTTTCTCTCGTCTACTCTTCGAAGACTGGTAAAATCGGTGTTCGTGAATCTCGCTAGTTTCGATCTAAAACGATGTATCCCGTTGGTTTGAGCCGGAATACAATTTTCGGCGCAGTTCTGAGAGAAAAAATTTACAGCTCTCTCTCGTCTACTCTTCGACGAGTGCGTAAATCTCGCTAGTTTCGAGCTAAAACAATGTTCCCGTTGTTTGGAGCCGGAATCCATGTTTTCGCGCAGTTCTGAGAGAAAAAGTACACCTTTCTCTCGTCTACTCTTCGGCGACTTGTAAAATCGGTGTTCGTGAATTTTGCTAATTTCGATCTAAAACGATGTATCCCGTTGTTTTGACCCGGAATACAAGTTTTCGCGCAGTTCTGAGAGAAAAAGTTTACACCTTTCTCGTCCACTCTTCGACGACTTGTAAAATCGATGTTCATGAATCTCCCTAGTTTCGTTCTAAAACAATGTATCCCGTTGTTTCGAGCCGGAATACAATTTTTAGCGCAGTTCTGAGAGGAAAATTTGAGAGCTCTCTCTCGTCTACTCTTCGACGACTTGTAAAATCAAATGGCGTAAATCTCGCTAGTATCGAGCTAAAACAATGTATCCCGTTGTATTGAGCCGGAATACAAGTTTTCGCGCAGTTCTGAGAGAAAAAGCTTACACCTTTCTCTCGTCTACTCTTCGAAGACTTGTAAAATCGATGTTCGTGAATCTCGCTAGTTTCGATCTAAAACGATGTATCCCGTTCTTTTCAGCCGGAATACAAGTTTTCGCGCAGTTCTGAGAGAAAACTGTACAGCTCTCTCTCGTCTACTCTTCGACTACTTGTAAAATCGAAGTGTGTAAATCTCGCAAGTTTCGATCTAAAACGATGTATTCCGTTGTTTTGAGCCGGAATATAAGTTTTCGTGCAGTTGTGAGAGAAAAAGTTTACACCTTTCTCGTCCACTCTTCGGCGACTTGTAAAATCGATGTTCGTGAATCTCCCTAGTTTCGATCTAAAACAATGTATCCCGTTGTTTCGAGCCGGAATACAATTTTTCGCGCAGTTCTGAGAGGAAAATTTTAGAGCTCTCTCTCGTCTACTCTTCGACGACTTGTAAAATCGATGTTCGTGAATCTCGCTAGTTTCGATCTAAAACGATGTATCCCGTTGTTTTGAGCCGGAATACAAGTTTTAGCGCAGTTATGAGAGAAAAAGTTTACACCTTTCTCTCGTCTACTCTTCGACGACTTGTAAAATCGATGTTCGTGAATCTCGCTAGTTTCGATCTAAAACGATGTATCCCGTTGTTTTGAGCCGGAATACAAGTTTTCGCGCAGTTATGAGAGAAAAAGTTTACAGCTCTCGTCTACTCTTCGACGACTTGTAAAATCGATGTTCGTGAATCTCGCTAGTTTCGATCTAAAACGATGTATCCCGTTGTTTTGAGCCGGAATACAATTTTGCGCGCAGTTCTGAGAGAAACTTTTACAGCTCTCTCTCGTCTACTCTTCGACGACTTGTAAAATCAAAGTGCGTAAATCTCGCTTGTTTCGAACTAAAACAATGTATCCGGTGGTTTTGAGCCGGAATCCAAGTTTTCGCGCAGTTCTGAGAGAAAAAGTACACCTTTCTCTCGTCTACTCTTCGACGACTTGTAAAATCGGTGTTCGTGACTTTTGCTAGTTTCGATCTAAAACGATGTATCCCGTTGTTTTGAGCCGGAATACAAGTTTTCGCGCAGTTCTGAGAGAAAAAGTTTACACTTTTCACTCGTCTACTCTTCGACGACTTGTAAAATTGATGTTCGTGAATATTGCTAGTTTCGATCTAAAACGATGTATCCCGTTGTTTTGAGCCGAATACAAGTTTTCGCGCAGTTATGAGAGAAAAAGTTTACACCTTTCTCTCGTCTACTCTTCGACGACTTGTAAAATCGATGTTCGTGAATCTCGCTAGTTTCGATCTAAAACGATGTATCCCGTTGTTTTGAGCCGAATACAAGTTTTCGCGCAGTTATGAGAGAAAAAGTTTACACCTTTCTCTCGTCTACTCTTCGACGACTTGTAAAATCGATGTTCGTGAATCTCGCTAGTTTCGATCTAAAACGATGTATCCCGTTGTTTTGAGCCGGAATACAAGTTTTAGCCCAGTTATGAGAGAAAACGTTTACACCTTTCTCTCGTCTACTCTTCGACGACTTGTAAAATCGATGTTCGTGAATCTCGCTAGTTTCGATCTAAAACGATGTATCCCGTTGTTTTGAGCCGGAATACAAATTTTCGCGCAGTTATGAGAGAAAAAGTTTACAGCTCTCGTCCACTCTTCGACGACTTGTAAAATCGAAGTGCGTAAATATCGCTAGTTTCGATCTAAAACGATGTATCTCGTTGTTTAGAGCCGGAAAACATGTTTTCGCGCAGTTCTGAGGGAAAACGTTTACACCTTTCTCTCGTGTACTCTTCGAAGACTTGTAAAATCGGTGTTCGTGAATCTCGCTAGTTTCGATCTAAAACGATGTATCCCGTTGTTTTGAGCCTGAATACAATATTTCGCGCAGTTCTGAGAGAAAAAGTTTAGAGCTCTCACTCGTCTACTCTTGACGACTTGTAAAATCAAAATGCGTAAATCTCGCTAGTTTCGAGCTAAAACAATGTATCTCGTTGTTTTGAGCCGGAATCCAAGTCTTCGCGCAGTTCTGAGAGAAAAAGTTTACACCTTCCTCTTGTCTACTCTTCGACGACTTGTAAAATCGATGTTCGTGAATCTCGCTTGTTTCGATCTAAAACGATGTATCCCGTTGTTTTGAGCCGAAATACAAGTTTTAGCGCAGTTATGAGAGAAAAAGTTTAAACCTTTCTCTCGTCTACTCTTCGACGACTTGTAAAATCGATGTTCGTGAATCTCGCTAGTTTCGATCTAAAACGATGTATCCCGTTGTTTTGAGCCGGAATACAAGTTTTCGCGCAGTTCTGAGGGAAAACGTTTACACCTTTCGCTCGTCTACTCTTAGAAGACTTGTAAAATCGGTGTTCGTGAATTTTGCTAGCTTCGATCTAAAACGATGTATCCCGTTGTTTTGATCCGGAATACAAGTTTTCGCGCAGTTCTGAGAGAAAAAGTTTACACCTTTCTCGTCCACTCTTCGACGACTTGTAAAATCGATGTTCGTGAATCTCCCTAGTTTCAATCTAAAACGATGTATCCCGTTGTTTCGAGCCGGAATACAATTTTTCGCGCAGTTCTGAGAGGAAAATTTTAGAGCTCTCTCTCGTCTACTCTTCGACGACTTGTAAAATCAAAGTGCGTAAATCTCGCTAGTTTCGAGTTAAAACAATGTATCCCGTTGTTTTGAGCCGGAATCCTAGTTTTCGCGCAGTTCTGAGAGAAAAAGTACACCTTTCTCTCGTCTACTCTACGACGACTTGTAAAATCGGTGTTCGTGACTTTTGCTAGTTTCGATCTAAAACGATGTATCCCGTTGTTTTGAGCCGGAATACAATTTTGCGCGCAGTTCTGAGAGAAAAAGTTTACAATTTTGTCTCGTCTACTCTTCGACGACTCGTAAAATCAAAGTGCGTAAATCTCGCTAGTTTCGATCTAAAACGATGTATCCCGTTGTTTTTAGCCGGAATACAAGTTTTTGCGCAGTTCTGAGAGAAAAAGTACACCTTTCTCTCGTCTACTCTACGACGACTTGTAAAATCGGTGTTCGTGACTTTTGCTAGTTTCGATCTAAAACGATTTATCCCGTTGTTTTGACCCGGAATACAAGATTTGGCGCAGTTCTGAAAGAAAACGTTTATACCTTTCTCTCGTCTACTCTTCGACGACTAGTAAAATCGATGATCGTGAATCTCGCTTGTTTCGATCTTAAATGATGTATCCCGTTGTTTTGAGCCGGAATACAAGTTTTCGCGCAGTTCTGAGAGAAAAGCTTTACAGCTTTCTCTCGTTTACTCTCTACGACTTGTAAAACCAAGGTGCGTAAATCTCGCTAGTTTCGATCTAAAACGATGTACCCTGTTGATTTTGGCCGGAATACAAGTTTTCGCGCAGTTCTGAGGGAAAACGTTTACACCTTTCGCTCGTATACTCTTAGAAGACTTGTAAAATCGGTGTTCGTGAATTTTGCTAGTTTCGATCTAAAACGATGTATCCCGTTGTTTTGACCCGGAATACAAGTTTTCGCGCAGTTATTAGAGAAAAAGTTTACACCTTTCTCGTCCACTCTTCGACGACTTGTAAAATCGATGTTCGTGAATCTCCCTAGTTTAGATATAAAACGATGTATCCCGTTGTTTCGAGCCGGAATACAATCTTTCGCGCAGTTCTGAGAGGAAAATTTTAGAGCTCTCCCTCGTCTACACTTCGACGACTTGTAAAATCAAAGTGCGTAAATCTCGCTAGTTTCGAGCTGAAACAATATATCCCGTTGTTTTAAGCCGGAATCCAAGTCTTCGCGCAGTTCTGAGAGAAAAAGTTTACACCTATCTCTTGTCTACTCTTCGACGACTTGTAAAATCGATTTTCGTGAATCTCGCTAGTTTCGATCTAAAACGATGTATCCCGTTGTTTTGAGCCGGAATACAATTTTGCGCGCAGTTCTGAGAGAAAAAGTTTACAGCTCTCTCTCGTCTACTCTTCGACAACTTGTAAAATCAAAGTGCGTAAATATCGCTAGTTTCGAGCTAAAACAATGTATCCCGTTGTTTTGAGCCGGAATCCAGGTTTTCGCGCAGTTCTGAGAGAAAGAGTACACCTTTCTCTCGTCTACTCTACGACGACTTGTAAAATCAAAGTGCGTAAATCTCGCTAGTTTCGATCTAAAACGATGTATCCCGTTGTTTTTAGCCGGAATACAAGTTTTCGCGCAGTTCTGAGAGAAATAGTACACGTTTCTCTCGTCTACTCTACGACGACTTGTAAATCGGTGTTCGTGACTTTTGCTAGTTTCGATCTAAAACGATGTATCCCGTTGTTTTGAGCCGGAATACAAGTTTTCGCGCAGTTCTGAGAGAAAACGTTTACACTTTTCTCTCGTCTACTCTTCGACGACTTGAAAAATCAAAGTGCGTAAATCTCGCGAGTTTCGAGCTAAAACAATGTATCCCGTTGTTTTGAGCCGGAATCCAAGTTTTCGCGCAGTTCTGAGAGAAAAAGTTTACACCTTTCTCGTCCACTCTTCGACGACTTGTAAAATCGATGTTCGTGAATCTCGCTAGTTTCGATCTAAAACGATGTATCCCGTTGTTTAGAGCCGGAATACAATATTTCGCGCAGTTCTGAGAGAAAAAGTTTAGAGCTCTCACTCGTGTACTCTTGACGACTTGTAAAACCGAAGTGCGAAAATCTCGCTAGTTTTTATTTAAAACGATGTATCCCGTTGTTTTGAGCCGGTATACAAGTTTTCGCGCAGTTCTGAGAGAAAAAGCTTACGGCTCTCTCTCATCTACTCTTCGACTTGTAATATCGATGTTCGTGAATCTCGCTAGTTTCGATCTAAAACGATGTATCTCGTTGTTTTGAGCCGGAATACAAGTTTTCGCGCAGTTTTGAGAGAAAAAGGTTACAGCTCTCTCTCGTCTACTCTTCGACGACTTGTAAAATGAAATTGCGTAAATCTCGCTAGTTTCGAGCTAAAACAATGTTCCCGTTGTTTGGAGCCGGAATCCATGTTTTCGCGCAGTTCTGAGAGAAAAAGTACACCTTTCTCTCGTCTACTCTTCGAGGACTTGTAAAATCGGTGTTCGTGAATATTGCTAGTTTCGATCTCAAACGATGTATCCCATTGTTTTGAGCCGGAATACAAGTTTTCTTCTCAGAGAAAACGTTTACAGCTTTCGCTCGTCTACTCTTAGAAGACTTGTAAAATCGGTGTTCGTGAATTTTGCTAATTTCGATCTAAAACGATGTATCCCGTTGTTTTGACCCGGAATACAAGTTTTCGCGCAGTTCTGAGAGAAAAAGTTTACACCTTTCTCGTCCACTCTTCGACGACTTGTAAAATCGATGTTCGTGAATCTCCCTAGTTTCGATCTAAAACAATGTATCCCGTTGTTTCGAGCCGGAATACAATTTTTCGCGCAGTTCTGAGAGGAAAATTTTAGAGCTCTCTCTCGTCTACTCTTCGACGACTTGTAAAATCAAATTGCGTAAATCTCGCTAGTATCGAGCTAAAACAATGTATCCCGTTGTATTGAGCCGGAATACAAGTTTTCGCGCAGTTCTGAGAGAAAAAGCTTACTCCTTTCTCTCGTCTACTCTTCGAAGACTTGTAAAATCGATGTTCGTGAATCTCGCTAGTTTCGATCTAAAACGATGTATCCCGTTCTTTTCAGCCGGAATACAAGTTTTCGCGCAGTTCTGAGAGAAAAGTGTACAGCTCTCTCTCGTCTACTCTTCGACTACTTGTAAAATCGAAGTGTGTAAATCTCGCAAGTTTCGATCAAAAACGATGTATAACGTTGTTTTGAGCCGGAATACAAGTTTTCGCGCAGTTCTGAGAGAAAAACTTTACAGCTTTCTCTCGTCTACTCTCGACGACTTGTAAAATTGAAGTGCGTAAATATCGCTAGTTTCGATCGAAAACGATGTATCTCGTTGTTTAGAGCCGGAATTCAAGTTTTCGCGCAGTTCTGAGAGAAAAAGTTTACGCCTTTCTCTCGTCTACTCTTCGATGACTTGTAAAATCGGTGTTCGTGAATATTGCTAGTTTCGATCTAAAACGATGTATCCCGTTGTTTTGAGCCGAATACAAGTTTTCGCGCAGTTCTGAGAGAAAAAGTTTACACCTTTCTCTCGTCTTCTCTTCGACGACTAGTGAAATTGATGTTCGTGAATCTCGCTAGTTTCGATCTAAAACGATGTATTCCGTTGTTTTGAGCCGGAATATAAGTTTTCGTGCAGTTCTGAGAGAAAAGCTTTACAGCTTTCTCTCGTTTACTCTCTACGACTTGTAAAACCAAGGTGCGTAAATCTCGCTAGTTTCGATCAAAAACGATGTATAACGTTGTTTTGAGCCGGAATACAAGTTTTCGCGCAGTTCTGAGAGAAAAACTTTACAGCTTTCTCTCGTCTACTCTCGACGACTTGTAAAATCGAAGTGCGTAAATATCGCTAGTTTCGATCTAAAACGATGTATCTCGTTGTTTAGAACCGGAATTCAAGTTTTCGCGAAGTTCTGAGAGAAAAAGTTTACGCCTTTCTCTCGTCTACTCTTCGATGACTTGTAAAATCGGTGTTCGAGAATATTGCTAGTTTCGATATAAAACGACGTATCCCGTTGTTTTGAGCCGAATACAAGTTTTCGCGCAGTTCTGAGAGAAAAAGTTTACACCTTTCTCTTGTCTACTCTTCGACGACTTGTAAAATTGATGTTCGAGAATCTCGCTAGTTTCGATCTAAAACGATGTATTCCGTTGTTTTGAGCCGGAATATAAGTTTTCGCGCAGTTCTGAGGGAAAACGTTTACACCTTTCTCTCGTCTACTCTTCGAAGACTGGTAAAATCGGTGTTCGTGAATCTCGCTAGTTTCGATCTAAAACGATGTATCCCGTTGTTTTGAGCCGGAATACAATATTTCGCGCAGTTCTGAGAGAAAAAGTTTAGAGCTCTCACTCGTGTACTCTTGACGACTTGTAAAACCGAAGTGCGAAAATCTCGCTAGTTTTTATTTAAAACGATGTATCCCGTTGTTTTGAGCCGGTATACAAGTTTTCGCGCAGTTCTGAGAGAAAAAGCTTACGGCTCTCTCTCATCTACTCTTCGACTTGTAATATCGATGTTCGTGAATCTCGCTAGTTTCGATCTAAAACGATGTATCTCGTTGTTTTGAGCCGGAATACAAGTTTTCGCGCAGTTTTGAGAGAAAAAGGTTACAGCTCTCTCTCGTCTACTCTTCGACGACTTGTAAAATGAAATTGCGTAAATCTCGCTAGTTTCGAGCTAAAACAATGTATCCCCTTGTTTTGAGCCGGAATCCAAGTTTTCGCGCAGTTCTGAGAGAAAAAGTTTACACCTTTCTCTTGTCTACTCTTCGACGACTTGTAAAATCGATGTTCGTGAATCTCGCTAGTTTCGATCTAAAACGATGTATCCCGTTGGTTTGAGCCGGAATACAATTTTCGGCGCAGTTCTGAGAGAAAAAATTTACAGCTCTCTCTCGTCTACTCTTCGAAGAGTGCGTAAATCTCGCTAGTTTCGAGCTAAAACAATGTTCCCGTTGTTTGGAGCCGGAATCCATGTTTTCTCGCAGTTCTGAGAGAAAAAGTACACCTTTCTCTCGTCTACTCTTCGACGACTTGTAAAATCGGTGTTCGTGAATTTTGCTAGTTTCGATCTAAAACGATGTATCCCATTGTTTTGAGCCGGAATACAAGTTTTCTTCTCAGAGAAAACGTTTACAGCTTTCGCTCGTCTACTCTTAGAAGACTTGTAAAATCGGTGTTCGTGAATTTTGCTAATTTCGATCTAAAACGATGTATCCCGTTGTTTTGACCCGGAATACAAGTTTTCGCGCAGTTCTGAGAGAAAAAGTTTACACCTTTCTCGTCCACTCTTCGACGACTTGTAAAATCGATGTTCATGAATCTCCCTAGTTTCGATCTAAAACAATGTATCCCGTTGTTTCGAGCCGGAATACAATTTTTAGCGCAGTTCTGAGAGGAAAATTTGAGAGCTCTCTCTCGTCTACTCTTCGACGACTTGTAAAATCAAATGGCGTAAATCTCGCTAGTATCGAGCTAAAACAATGTATCCCGTTGTATTGAGCCGGAATACAAGTTTTCGCGCAGTTCTGAGAGAAAAAGCTTACACCTTTCTCTCGTCTACTCTTCGAAGACTTGTAAAATCGATGTTCGTGAATCTCGCTAGTTTCGATCTAAAACGATGTATCCCGTTCTTTTCAGCCGGAATACAAGTTTTCGCGCAGTTCTGAGAGAAAACTGTACAGCTCTCTCGTCTACTCTTCGACTACTTGTAAAATCGAAGTGTGTAAATCTCGCAAGTTTCGATCTAAAACGATGTATTCCGTTGTTTTGAGCCGGAATATAAGTTTTCGTGCAGTTCTGAGAGAAAAAGTTTACACCTTTCTCGTCCACTCTTCGACGACTTGTAAAATCGATGTTCGTGAATCTCCCTAGTTTCGATCTAAAACAATGTATCCCGTTGTTTCGAGCCGGAATACAATTTTTCGCGCAGTTCTGAGAGGAAAATTTTAGAGCTCTCTCTCGTCTACTCTTCGACGACTTGTAAAATCGATGTTCGTGAATCTCGCTAGTTTCGATCTAAAACGATGTATCCCGTTGTTTTGAGCCGGAATACAAGTTTTAGCGCAGGTATGAGAGAAAAAGTTTACACCTTTCTCTCGTCTACTCTTCGACGACTTGTAAAATCGATGTTCGTGAATCTCGCTAGTTTCGATCTAAAACGATGTATCCCGTTGTTTTGAGCCGGAATACATGTTTTCGCGCAGTTATGAGAGAAAAAGTTTACAGCTCTCGTCTACTCTTCGACGACTTGTAAAATCGATGTTCGTGAATCTCGCTAGTTTCGATCTAAAACGATGTATCCCGTTGTTTTGAGCCGGAATACAATTTTGCGCGCAGTTCTGAGAGAAACTTTTACAGCTCTCTCTCGTCTACTCTTCGACGACTTGTAAAATCAAAGTGCGTAAATCTCGCTTGTTTCGAACTAAAACAATGTATCCGGTGGTTTTGAGCCGGAATCCAAGTTTTCGCGCAGTTCTGAGAGAAAAAGTACACCTTTCTCTCGTCTACTCTTCGACGACTTGTAAAATCGGTGTTCGTGACTTTTGCTAGTTTCGATCTAAAACGATGTATCCCGTTGTTTTGAGCCGGAATACAAGTTTTCGCGCAGTTCTGAGAGAAAAAGTTTACACTTTTCACTCGTCTACTCTTCGACGACTTGTAAAATTGATGTTCGTGAATATTGCTAGTTTCGATCTAAAACGATGTATCCCGTTGTTTTGAGCCGAATACAAGTTTTCGCGCAGTTATGAGAGAAAACGTTTACACCTTTCTCTCGTCTACTCTTCGACGACTTGTAAAATCGATGTTCGTGAATCTCGCTAGTTTCGATCTAAAACGATGTATCCCGTTGTTTTGAGCCGAATACAAGTTTTCGCGCAGTTATGAGAGAAAAAGTTTACACCTTTCTCTCGTCTACTCTTCGACGACTTGTAAAATCGATGTTCGTGAATCTCGCTAGTTTCGATCTAAAACGATGTATCCCGTTGTTTTGAGCCGGAATACAAGTTTTAGCCCAGTTATGAGAGAAAACGTTTACACCTTTCTCTCGTCTACTCTTCGACGACTTGTAAAATCGATGTTCGTGAATCTCGCTAGTTTCGATCTAAAACGATGTATCCCGTTGTTTTGAGCCGGAATACAAGTTTTCGCGCAGTTATGAGAGAAAAAGTTTACAGCTCTCGTCCACTCTTCGACGACTTGTAAAATCGAAGTGCGTAAATATCGCTAGTTTCGATCTAAAACGATGTATCTCGTTGTTTAGAGCCGGAAAACATGTTTTCGCGCAGTTCTGAGGGAAAACGTTTACACCTTTCTCTCGTGTACTCTTCGAAGACTTGTAAAATCGGTGTTCGTGAATCTCGCTAGTTTCGATCTAAAACGATGTATCCCGTTGTTTTGAGCCTGAATACAATATTTCGCGCAGTTCTGAGAGAAAAAGTTTAGAGCTCTCACTCGTCTACTCTTGACGACTTGTAAAATCAAAATGCGTAAATCTCGCTAGTTTCGAGCTAAAACAATGTATCTCGTTGTTTTGAGCCGGAATCCAAGTCTTCGCGCAGTTCTGAGAGAAAAAGTTTACACCTTCCTCTTGTCTACTCTTCGACGACTTGTAAAATCGATGTTCGTGAATCTCGCTAGTTTCGATCTAAAACGATGTATCCCGTTGTTTTGAGCCGAAATACAAGTTTTAGCGCAGTTATGAGAGAAAAAGTTTAAACCTTTCTCTCGTCTACTCTTCGACGACTTGTAAAATCGATGTTCGTGAATCTCGCTAGTTTCGATCTAAAACGATGTATCCCGTTGTTTTGAGCCGGAATACAAGTTTTCGCGCAGTTCTGAGGGAAAACGTTTACACCTTTCGCTCGTCTACTCTTAGAAGACTTGTAAAATCGGTGTTCGTGAATTTTGCTAGCTTCGATCTAAAACGATGTATCCCGTTGTTTTGATCCGGAATACAAGTTTTCGCGCAGTTCTTAGCGAAAAAGTTTACACCTTTCTCGTCCACTCTTCGACGACTTGTAAAATCGATGTTCGTGAATCTCCCTAGTTTCGATCTAAAACGATGTATCCCGTTGTTTCGAGCCGGAATACAATTTTTCGCGCAGTTCTGAGAGGAAAATTTTAGAGCTCTCTCTCGTCTACTCTTCGACGACTTGTAAAATCAAAGTGCGTAAATCTCGCTAGTTTCGAGTTAAAACAATGTATCCCGTTGTTTTGAGCCGGAATCCTAGTTTTCGCGCAGTTCTGAGAGAAAAAGTACACCTTTCTCTCGTCTACTCTACGACGACTTGTAAAATCGGTGTTCGTGACTTTTGCTAGTTTCGATCTAAAACGATGTATCCCGTTGTTTTGAGCCGGAATACAATTTTGCGCGCAGTTCTGAGAGAAAAAGTTTACAATTTTGTCTCGTCTACTCTTCGACGACTCGTAAAATCAAAGTGCGTAAATCTCGCTAGTTTCGATCTAAAACGATGTATCCCGTTGTTTTTAGCCGGAATACAAGTTTTTGCGCAGTTCTGAGAGAAAAAGTACACCTTTCTCTCGTCTACTCTACGACGACTTGTAAAATCGGTGTTCGTGACTTTTGCTAGTTTCGATCTAAAACGATTTATCCCGTTGTTTTGACCCGGAATACAAGTTTTGGCGCAGTTCTGAAAGAAAACGTTTATACCTTTCTCTCGTCTACTCTTCGACGACTAGTAAAATCGATGATCGTGAATCTCGCTTGTTTCGATCTTAAATGATGTATCCCGTTGTTTTGAGCCGGAATACAAGTTTTCGCGCAGTTCTGAGAGAAAAGCTTTACAGCTTTCTCTCGTTTACTCTCTACGACTTGTAAAACCAAGGTGCGTAAATCTCGCTAGTTTCGATCTAAAACGATGTACCCTGTTGATTTTGGCCGGAATACAAGTTTTCGCGCAGTTCTGAGGGAAAACGTTTACACCTTTCACTCGTCTACTCTTAGAAGACTTGTAAAATCGGTGTTCGTGAATTTTGCTAGTTTCGATCTAAAACGATGTATCCCGTTGTTTTGACCCGGAATACAAGTTTTCGCGCAGTTATTAGAGAAAAAGTTTACACCTTTCTCGTCCACTCTTCGACGACTTGTAAAATCGATGTTCGTGAATCTCCCTAGTTTAGATCTAAAACGATGTATCCCGTTGTTTCGAGCCGGAATACAATCTTTCGCGCAGTTCTGAGAGGAAAATTTAGAGCTCTCCCTCGTCTACTCTTCGACGACTTGCAAAATCAAAGTGCGTAAATCTCGCTAGTTTCGAGCTGAAACAATATATCCCATTGTTTTAAGCCGGAATCCAAGTCTTCGCGCAGTTCTGAGAGAAAAAGTTTACACCTATCTCTTGTCTACTCTTCGACGACTTGTAAAATCGATTTTCGTGAATCTCGCTAGTTTCGATCTAAAACGATGTATCCCGTTGTTTTGAGCCGGAATACAATTTTGCGCGCAGTTCTGAGAGAAAAAGTTTACAGCTCTCTCTCGTCTACTCTTCGACAACTTGTAAAATCAAAGTGCGTAAATATCGCTAGTTTCGAGCTAAAACAATGTATCCCGTTGTTTTGAGCCGGAATCCAGGTTTTCGCGCAGTTCTGAGAGAAAGAGTACACCTTTCTCTCGTCTACTCTACGACGACTTGTAAAATCAAAGTGCGTAAATCTCGCTAGTTTCGATCTAAAACGATGTATCCCGTTGTTTTTAGCCGGAATACAAGTTTTCGCGCAGTTCTGAGAGAAAAAGTACACGTTTCTCTCGTCTACTCTACGACGACTTGTAAATCGGTGTTCGTGACTTTTGCTAGTTTCGATCTAAAACGATGTATCCCTTTGTTTTGAGCCGGAATACAAGTTTTCGCGCAGTTCTGAGAGAAAACGTTTACACTTTTCTCTCGTCTACTCTTCGACGACTTGAAAAATCAAAGTGAGTAAATCTCGCTAGTTTCGAGCTAAAACAATGTATCCCGTTGTTTTGAGCCGGAATCCAAGTTTTCGCGCAATTCTGAGAGAAAAAGTTTACACCTTTCTCGTCCACTCTTCGACGACTTGTAAAATCGATGTTCGTGAATCTCCCTAGTTTCCATCTAAAACAATGTATCCCGTTGTTTCGAGCCGCAATACAATTTTTCGTGCAGTTCTGGAGGAAAATTTTAGAGCTCTCTCTCGTCTACTCTTCGACGACTTGTAAAATCAAAGTGCGTAAATCTCGCTAGTTTCGAGCTAAAACAATGTATCCCGTTGTTTTGAGCCGGAATCCAAGTCTTCGCGCAGTTCTGAGAGAAAAAGTTTACACCTTCCTCTTGTCTACTCTTCGACGACTTGTAAAATCGATGTTCGTAAATCTCGCTAGTTTCGATCTAAAACGATGTATCCCGTTGTTTTGAGCCGGACTACAAGTTTTCGCGCAGTTCTGAGGGAAAACGTTTACACCTTTCGCTCGTCTACTCTTAGAAGACATGTAAAATCGGTGTTCGTGAATTTTGCTAGCTTCGATCTAAAACGATGTATCCCGTTGTTTGACCCGGAATACAAGTTGTCGCGCAGTTCTTAGCGAAAAAGTTTACACCTTTCTCGTCCACTCTTCGACGACTTGTAAAATCGATGTTCGTGAATCTCCCTAGTTTCGATCTAAAACGATGTATCCCGTTGTTTCGAGCCGGAATACAATTTTTCGCGCAGTTCTGAGAGGAAAATTTTAGAGCTCTCTCTCGTCTACTCTACGACGGCTTGTAAAATCGGTGTTCGTGACTTTTGCTAGTTTCGATCTAAAACGATGTATCCCGTTGTTTTGAGCCGGAATACAAGTTTTCGCGCAGTTCTGAGAGAAAAAGTTTACACTTTTGTCTCGTCTACTCTTCGACGACTCGTAAAATCAAAGTGCGTAAATCTCCCTAGTTTCGATCTAAAACGATGTATCCTGTTGTTTTTAGACGGATTACAAGTTTTCGCGCAGTTCTGAGAAAAAAAGTACACCTTTCTCTCGTCTACTCTACGACGACTTGTAAAATCGGTGTTCGTGACTTTTGCTAGTTTCGATCTAAAACGATGTATCCCGTTGTTTTGACCCGGAATACAAGTTTTCGCGCAGTTCTGAGACAAAAGCTTTACAGCTTTCTCTCGTTTACTCTCTACGACTTGTAAAACCAAGGTGCGTAAATCTCGCTAGTTTCGATCTAAAACGATGTAACCTGTTGATTTTGGCCGGAATACAAGTTTTCGCGCAGTTCTGAGGGAAAACGTTTACACCTTTCGCTCGTCTACTCTTAGAAGACTATTAAAATCGGTGTTCGTGAATTTTGCTAGTTTCGATCTAAAACGATGTATCCCGTTGTTTTGACCCGGAATACAAGTTTTCGCGCAGTTATTAAAGAAAAAGTTTACACCTTTCTCGTCCACTCTTCGACGACTTGTAAAATCGATGATCGTGAATCTCCCTAGTTTAGATCTAAAACGATGTATCCCGTTGTTTCGAGCCGGAATACAATCTTTCGCGCAGTTCTGAGAGGAAAATTTTAGAGCTCTCTCTCGTCTACTCTTCGACGACTTGTAAAATCAAAGTGCGTAAATCTCGCTAGTTTCGAGCTAAAACAATGTATCCCGTTGTTTTGAGCCGGAATCCAAGTTTTCGCGCAGTTCTGAGAGAAAGAGTACACCTTTCTCTCGTCTACTCTACGACGACTTGTAAAATCAAAGTGCGTAAATCTCGCTAGTTTCGATCTAAAACGATGTATCCCGTTGTTTTTAGCCGGAATACAAGTTTTCGCGCAGTTCTGAGAGAAAAAGTACACGTTTCTCTCGTCTACTCTACGACGACTTGTAAAATCAGTGTTCGTGACTTTTTCTAGTTTCGATCTAAAACGATGTATCACGTTGTTTTGACCTGGAATACAAGTTTTCGCGCAGTTCTGAGAGAAAAAATTTACACTTTTCTCTCGTCTACTCTTCGACGACATGAAAAATCAGAGTGCGTAAATCTCGCTAGTTTCGAGCTAAAACAATGTATCCCGTTGTTTTGAGCCGGAATCCAAGTTTTCGCGCAGTTCTGAGAGAAAGTGTACACCTTTCTCTCGTCTACTCTACGACGACTTGTAAAATCAAAGTGCGTAAATCTCGCTAGTTTCGATCTAAAACGATGTATCCCGTTGTTTTTAGCCGGAATACAAGTTTTCGCGCAGTTCTGAGAGAAAAAGTACACGTTTCTCTCGTCTACTCTACGACGACTTGTAAAATCGGTGTTCGTGACTTTTGCTAGTTTCGATCTAAAACGATGTATCCCGTTGTTTTGACCCGGAATACAAGTTATCGCGCAGTTCTGAGAGAAAAGCTTTACAGCTTTCTCTCCTTTACTCTCTACGACTTGTAAAACCAAGGTGCGTAAATCTCGCTAGTTTCGATCAAATACGATGTATAACGTTGTTTTGAGCCGGAATACAAGTTTTCGCGCAGTTCTGAGAGAAAAACTTTACAGCTTTCTCTCGTCTACTCTCGACGACTTGTAAAACCGAAGTGCGAAAATCTCGCTAGTTTTTATCTAAAACGATGTATCCCGTTGTTTTGAGCCGGTATACAAGTTTTCGCGCACTTCTGAGAGAAAAAGTTTACGGCTCTCTCTCGTCTACTCTTCGACTTATAAAATCGAAGTGCGTAAATCTCGCTAGTTTCGATCTAAAACGATGTATCCCCTTGTTTTGAGCCCGATTGCAAGTTTTCGCGCAGTTCTGAGAAAAAGTTTACACCTTTCTCTCGTCTACTCTTCGACGACTTGTAAAATCAATGTTCGTGAATCTCGCTAGTTTCGATCTAAAACGATGTATCCCGTTGTTTTGAGACGGAATACAATTTTGCGCGCAGTTCTGAGAGAAAAAATTTACAGCTCTCTCTCGTCTACTCTTCGACGAGTGCGTAAATCTCGCTAGTTTCGAGCTAAAACAATGTATCCCGTTGTTTTGAGCCGGAATCTAAGTTTTCGCGCAGTTCTGAGAGAAAAAGTACACCTTTCTTTCGTCTACTCTTCGACGACTTGTAAAATCGGTGTTCGTGACTTTTGCTAGTTTCGATCTAAAACGATGTATCCCGTTGTTGTGAGCCGGAATACAAGTTTTCTCGCAATTCTGAGAGAAAAAGTTTACACATTTCTCTCGTCTACTCTTCGACGACTTGTAAAATTGGTGTTCGTGAATTTTGCTAGTTTCGATCTAAAACGATGTATCCCGTTGTTTTGAGCCGGAATACAAGTTTTCTTCTCAGAGAAAACGCTTACACCTTTCGCTCGTCTACTCTTAGAAGACTTGTAAAATCGGTGTTCGTGAATTTTGCTAGTTTCGATCTAAAACGATGTATCCCGTTGTTTTGACCCGGAATACAAGTTTTCTCGCAGTTCTGAGAGAAAAAGTTTACACATTTCTCTCGTCTACTCTTCGACGACTTGTAAAATCGGTGTTCGTGAATTTTGCTAGTTTCGATCTAAAACGATGTATCCCGTTGTTGTGAGCCGGAATACAAGTTTTCTCGCAGTTCTGAGAGAAAAAGTTTACACATTTCTCTCGTCTACTCTTCGACGACTTGTAAAATCGGTGTTCGTGAATTTTGCTAGTTTCGATCTAAAACGATGTATCCCGTTGTTTTGACCCGGAATACAAGTTTTCGCGCAGTTCTGAGGGAAAACGTTTACACCTTTTGCTCGTCTACTCTTAGAAGACTTGTAAAATCGGTGTTCGTGAATTTTGCTAGTTTCGATCTAAAACAATGTATCCCGTTGTTTTGAGCCGGAATCCAAGTTTTCGCGCAGTTCTGAGAGAAAAAGTTTACACTTTTCTCTCGTCTACTCTTCGACGACTTGAAAAATCAGAGTGCGTAAATCTCGCTAGTTTTGAGCTAAAACAATGTATCCCGTTGTTTTGAGCCGGAATCCAAGTTTTCGCGCAGTTCTGAGAGAAAACGTTTACACTTTTCTCTCGTCTACTCTTCGACGACTTGAAAAATCAAAGTGCGTAAATCTCGCTAGTTTCGAGCTAAAACAATGTATCCCGTTGTTTTGAGCCGGAATCCAAGTTTTCGCGCAATTCTGAGAGAAAAAGTTTACACCTTTCTCGTCCACTCTTCGACGACTTGTAAAATCGATGTTCGTGAATCTCCCTAGTTTCCATCTAAAACAATGTATCCCGTTGTTTCGAGCCGCAATACAATTTTTCGTGCAGTTCTGGAGGAAAATTTTAGAGCTCTCTCTCGTCTACTCTTCGACGACTTGTAAAATCAAAGTGCGTAAATCTCGCTAGTTTCGAGCTAAAACAATGTATCCCGTTGTTTTGAGCCGGAATCCAAGTCTTCGCGCAGTTCTGAGAGAAAAAGTTTACACCTTCCTCTTGTCTACTCTTCGACGACTTGTAAAATCGATGTTCGTAAATCTCGCTAGTTTCGATCTAAAACGATGTATCCCGTTGTTTTGAGCCGGACTACAAGTTTTCGCGCAGTTCTGAGGGAAAACGTTTACACCTTTCGCTCGTCTACTCTTAGAAGACTTGTAAAATCGGTGTTCGTGAATTTTGCTAGCTTCGATCTAAAACGATGTATCCCGTTGTTTGACCCGGAATACAAGTTTTCGCGCAGTTCTTAGCGAAAAAGTTTACACCTTTCTCGTCCACTCTTCGACGACTTGTAAAATCGATGTTCGTGAATCTCCCTAGTTTCGATCTAAAACGATGTATCCCGTTGTTTCGAGCCGGAATACAATTTTTCGCGCAGTTCTGAGAGGAAAATTTTAGAGCTCTCTCTCGTCTACTCTTCGACGACTTGTAAAATCAAAGTGCGTAAATCTCGCTA